>NC_135549.1:28110094-28205094 GCF_964340395.1 Glandiceps talaboti
TATCTATTAAGATTACCATTACAGAGCTTTCAACTTTTGCCCCAAAGTGTAATATATGAGGAGCATTGGCTATTGACTGTGAAACAGCCGAGTATTTACATTACATGTTCTGTAACTAGTGTGGTGGGTAATACATGTATGTGAATACGTATATCTATGTTTGGGCGTCACTCTAGGTGCAGTAATATTAAAGAATTTAGGCAAGAAATGGGGATAAGAACCACAGTTTAGACAAGGTTATGCCATTGTAGAAATTGAGTTTTTCTTCCATCACAATCCAAAACGCAATGACCACCACCCTATCCATAATTTTCAAAACAGGATGATCCCCACTGTCAAATTTAAAATAGCGCCAATGACACTGTAGCACAACTGTATTTGGGTGTTACTATGGACATACTCCTGTTGCAGGTTGAATATATTCACTTGCCTACCCATCCCTGTTGTTATCTTTTCAATATGCGTCATCAGGTTACTGTTGCTAAGGGCGTGGTCATGGTTGGTAGAGCAATTGTTTCAAAATGTTTTCAACAATAACTGCAGAATAACGCATCCAGAAACATCCCCACCAAGTTTCAACCCCATTCACAATGCAGATTTAAGATATAAGCTTTTGACCAAAATTGGTATACCTAATTTGCATATCACTGATGGGGTCATCACATTGTGAATAAAACTTCATCTACAGATGCGCCTCCATTAAATTTGAGCCCAATCTGCTCGGCAGTTTTGGAATTATAGATTTTTGACAGAAAGACTTATTTTTAGACCTAGTTTGCATAATTCCGATGGGATCATCGTGTCTTGAACAATTCTTAATATAAACACGCTGAAAAATGTTCCAACCACATTTCATCCCAATCTGCTCGGCAGTTTTGGAATTAAAGATTTTACACCAAAAATGCACATTTTTATGCCTAATTTGCACTTCACTGATGTGATCCTAAGAATGTTGCCACCAAATTTCAGACTGATCTGCCAAGTAGTATTTGAGTTTTTTGACCAAAAATCACATTTTTTGACCCAAACCATGACACACACGCGTTGCAAGATAATTTTGATTTGAAAGATTTCCGTACTAGACACCCAAGGTAATATATCCACCAAATATCATGGCAATCGGTCCAGTGTTTTTTTTTACTTTAAGTTGTTTCCACACACAGCCATCCACACGTCCAGACGTCCAGACAGGCAGACAGACAGACATTTTGCCATGCCTATGGCGCTACTGAAGCTAATAAGTTAAGTTGTCCTAAAACAGAGTAAACCCTCTCCCTAATCCACTCCCTCCTCCCGATGAAACTGACCAGTCCCTAATATATAACCTTTTCATTTCAACGTGAAAGTTCTGCAGTGAAGTTGGCCATTTCTCGAATTTTATTGATTATTGCATATTTATGTAAATATTCAACTTGGCTCTTAAAATTACAAAGTGGGTCCTAAGGACACTCATCACAAATGACATGTGGTGCTTTATCCGGTTTTTGATAATCCTAACAATGAAATCGCAACCACTTGATTTTATGCATGATATACATTGGACCCGACACACTGATGTGCATTAAACACAATTATAACACTTTTGAATATTGAACCTGACTAAAACTAACTATAATATTGACTACTCAGAGCCATAGAAAATATAGACTCATGCGATAAAATAATAACTTACTAAATGGCAGTCGGCCTCTTCGAAGTCATAGACACAAGTGACTCTAGTAGTTTCATTGTCGCCAATGAAATCAGAATGAGTGTCGTCAATACCTGTGCCAATAATATACACAACCACGTCTGCACCGTCGTTCAATGCTATGGAAAAGGCGGGGGTGAAAATATAACATTTACATTATAATACAGCAATGTACCGGCAATCAAAACAACCAACCACACACACACACACACACACACATAGTACATACGGAAAGGTAATATTATACGTCTGTCTGTCTGTCTGTCTGTGGATGTGTGTGTATATGTATATATGTGGACACAATATCTCACAAACCACTGCATCGACTTTCATCGACCACTTTCATATGGTAAGGGTGAGGTTTTTTTTTTTTTGTTTCTCATCTCCAATGGAATAGTCAGGTGGGTCGGGCGGGCGAAATAAAAAAAAAAAGGGTTGCAAGAAAAAAAAATGTATTTTTTCAGTTCTATTCTCTATCCTTTCTGTCCTGTTAGTCTCTATACAACTTCATTTCTCTTCTCTTTATTGAATTCCTTGTTACAAGTCTCTTTCCTTCATTTTAGCAAGGTTGACAAGTCTGTAGAACAACTTTGTAAGAAGATGATTAAATACTTATCATCCTGATGGGTGTATATCTGTAGCCATGAACTATTGTGTGATTTTATCAGGAGTACTAATACATTCGTCCTATTAATCAAAGTGGCATTGCCATCGCTAACAATGTTTTCAAGTTATCCAATTTGAACTTTAGTATGTAACTTTTTGAAACACTTACGTGATTGTCATCAGTGTGCTAGATGAATTTTCATTTATATAAACCATTACTCCTATGAAACATTTTTCTTCAGTGTGAACTTGTCAAAATAATCCACCAGATAACATGTAAACATTTCTAGAACTCAGAACCCCTTTGGGATTTACTGTTTAAAAGTAATTAAAAGTAATAATGTAAACATCGGAATGTCTTCAAAGGTCATGCATGTCATGGGTCATGAAACGCTATGGAGTCGGTCATTTCCCTGATAATACAACTGATTTCAAGCTAAAAACTGGTCAAGAATGCAGTATGACTTTTACCAATTTTAAGCATAATTTTGAAAATGATGGAAATATTCTGAGCTATTATTAAATTGCAGCAAAATGTACCGTGTGACAGTATTAATTTTGAGCCCTGTCCCTCATCAAATCTCAACGACTTCTGCCATGATGAAAGACACATGCTGCTCTGACGTAACAAAGGGGTTGGGTGGGTGGGTGGGTGAGAGGGGGGGGGGGGTTAGACGGTGGTGTTCTGCCAAGGTTTCCAACAAGTGGGGACACAGGCCCCTTGGTTCCAAAAAGTGGTGTCATTTGACAGGGAGTGGGGTCAATTATTATTGTCTATGAAATATTCATATAAATTATCTCAGACCACTATAGAGATACTGTGGTCTGAGATATTCCATTACGTATAGACCATTACCTAACTACATAAAAAAATTCCATTCATAATAACAGTTCCCAGTAAGCTATTTTTTGAAAATTGTGTACTACACATTACACCTTAGAAAAAGAAGGCAGTTAAGATTATGTAATTTTAAGTTATATATATATATATATATATATATATATATATATATATATATATATATATATATATATATAGCAGATTGATACTCACCGAGTTATATATATATATATATATAGTCTGATGAACGCATTGAGCGTGAAACTCGGAGTTACAACTAAGCACCTCAAGTTCCAACCAACTTACTTTGATTATACATGTATATATATATATATATATATATATATATATATATATATATATATATATATATATATATATATATATATATATATATATATGAATGATATATTGTTTAGAAAGATTGGACAGCCAGGTAGTCACAATTTTTAATCTGAATATCAATGAATAGCAGTGCTAAAATTTATAATTCCCTTTTTCAGACAAGGACAATGAACAACTTCAAAATAAGTCACAGTGAACATATGATTGAATAAAAACTTTGAGAAATCCTAAACTTGTAACCACTTGTTTCATTTTTAAAATTGTTAGTACACTGCTGTGTTTATCGTTCCCTCTTCAAATTCATGACATTTTTAAGAAAAAAAATCCCTGACTTTAAAAAGTACCAAATGTGAACGAAAAACTTACAAATAATAGTCAAACAAACTTTAAAATAATTTATTTTTTATTAATTAACCGTTACTGGCTGTGTATCATGATTTGGTCCTGCTATATCAAATGACAGCATAGTTACGTACCGTAAACTTGCTGACATTAGGTGTCCTTGAAACTCAGAACTTGAATCTTTAACTAAAACTATCAACAAAGTCAAAGTTTGGATGCTCTGTAAATATTACATCAATTTTTTTCTGATTTTCTGATCTGATTTGAAGTTCGTTCTTCATGTCTGACCGGGCGCACATGCATCGGCCGTCTATAGTAGCCATGCCATTGAGTGATTACGCATTGATTCAGTGCCCAACATTCACATGTGTCACTAGCACTGTCAACATCATGCAACACGATCCCCTTTTTCGGAATCAAAATACACATGTACTCATTTAATTTAACCCATCAACAAATGAAAATCACAACCTGTCCCATAAATTTGGTTCACGAAGGCTTCTGAGCTGTGGCATGGGAGATAGATGTTAGGGGTAGCAAGTTCAGTGTTTCGCACACGTCAGTGATTAGGTCAGAGGTCACGACAGTGACAGTAGGCAAAACATGTGACGAGAGACGTCCATTTCGACGTCTCATCTAATCCCTCTAATGTTTTAATTTGTAGATTAAGTTTATCAAAGTTGATCTTTTTGTGGCATTTTTTATGTTAACAATAGAACTGCGCGTTGTCACTGTATCTTATATGATGTCAACAAAACTTTCCCTTACGCAGTCAGTATACTTCTTGTGGGATTCACGTCGAGTCAGAGCCTGGCCTGGTCCGGCCGTGGACTTAGATAATTTTGATGTCTGCCGTAAAATGAATGCGCCAAAGCGACGCAAGGTGGGAAAATTATTGCTTCATTTGTAATTTTAGGGGGCCAATGCCTAAGACGCCATGGGGAACCTTACAATTTGCTGTGCTCAGGGGTCGGTCGGAAATTAAAAAACTTTTTTTTTTCTGATGTCGGAGCTGCAAATTAGGGTCGGTCGGGAGATGAGAAACAGAAAAATAAAAAGGGCCGCCCTAATGGCTAGAACTGATTGACAAGAACATCCAATGAAAATTGTGTTGTGCCACTTAATTTGTACTTACATAAGAGAAGAGACAAATCAGGTGTAAACTGAATGCCTCCTATAGGGGAAAACCCACAGAGATTTGTTCCTACACAAATTATCCACGTCTGACTAAATAATATTCAGTGGATGTTCTTGTCAAGGAAATTGTTAATTTTTTCTTACCATATGGTACGTACTTCCCATCTAAATTAGGAGAGGGTTGGTCAAGACGATCCAAGTGCCATGGTATGGTCTGAGATGCCGCAACGGCTACCAATGCGAACAGAACTAACACCTGCATGGCTATACATAGAAAACAAATTGTGTAATTGAGAATTGTACAAATATCGTAGCATGTGAGTTCCTGTATGGAGAGCCATGGAAAGTGCTTGAATACTTTTGGATCCTACTAAATTTCGAAATTAAGTAATCTTGCTGCTGGGTGTATATTCAACAATTCTAGTTAGTAGTTTGTGTATGCTGTATGAAGCAATGATGGTCAAATGGCTAGGGTGGCCGGTTTGGATTCTGTTTGTTTGAGGCTAGCGACTGCTGTTTGTCTTTGATTGGCTAAAGTCCTTGATATGAGAAACAGATGAACCAAAATTGTCCCGCCAGTTGTATAAATGGGAACTTGGTATATGACGGAGACTGCGATGCGAATGCTTCTATTAAATTGTATGATCGTACAGAGGCTGCAATGGATAGTGCTGCTAAAGGAGTTGCGAGAGATGTTTACCAGGCCGTTGAATCAACATATATTATTATATATAAGGAACTATCACACAATGCCACACAAGCTCAATAAGCTGTTCGTTTGGGGAGAGGGGTCTGGCGTCAATGCGGTTGATGAACTTCATTTTCGCATTTCTAACCAAATTTAGAAAACATTCACGCCTTCAACGTGACAGGACAGATTCTGTATTTATTATTGAGATGTTGATAAGTTGACTACAATTTACTGCTAATGTGATATACAGTGCTGGGTTTCCATCAATATTTTAATGTGTTTACAATGCTTTTGTTTTACATTGCATCGATCGTAATGACACTTTTAATCGTGGTGACATCGTATATATAAACGTATCGATGCTGCACTACTGAACGCTTGTTTAGGGGGAGAGAGGATTTTGGCCTCAACGAACAAAGTTCGTTTATTGAGCTTGTTTGGCACTGTATATGTAACCAAAAGTTCTAGGAGATCTCTTCGATTGAGTGAACTATTACCATTATAGATTAATTCAGCTAATTGTAAAGTACAATATTAGAAATGAAGTTAATATAATTGTAAACCTAAGGGTTTCAGTAACCATTTTGAGGCAATTTAGAGCACCATTCATAAGTAAAACACAACTTAGTTATATCATAAAAGTATCACAAATTTTAGGGTTTCAAAAGTTTAAATCATTTGAAGTCATATTGACACAAATAATGATAAAAAGGATGAAGTAGAAAGTGAGAAAATTTGAGGAAATCAGGCATAGCGGAGGTCAGTTACCATTTAGAGATACAAATTCATTAAATTATTTGAAAGTGTGTCTCTATTGGCTATGTTTGTGTGCAATTCAACATGTTCATATCAATGGAGGCACAGATTTTAGAGTCCATCCAGTAAATTTCAAGGTATTTCATTTCTTATGTGTTACATGTACAGCAAGTTTTTATATCACATGATGACACAATGCAACTCATGGCCTGCAATATTGAGAAGTCATTTCCAACAAAAGTGTTGCTTAAAAGGTGCGATGTTATGACTCCATGTCATATGCTTGGGATGTATCAAGAGACAAAGAGTTTATGTCATACTTGAACGTCTATTTATAACCAATGTTTATGGCTTATTGTATGCACATACATTTGTTGTATGGAAATTTTAAGTACAGAAGGGTGGTTCATGATTTCGTTCAATTGTTGAAAATAAGATGAGCCCCCTATATTCACTTAGTAAAAATGATGACCCGCCTTCTTTGAGTCCCAAATTAAGATTTACCCCCCCCCCTGCCGCCGTAAAATCTTAACTTTCCCTGAGGTTGAAATCGTGATCGCCGTTGAGGGCGCTGATTTTAGGGTGTGGAACCAAATATCAATATATGATTTTATTTATTCTACGTATACCACATCATGTATACAGCTACAAAATTATGTTCACACACAGGGGATTCAATATTGTCCAGGGTGTACGATATTACGAATAAGTTATTGTATCTAACAAAACTGTTCAAACAAATGTTCAGGTTGCATTTAGTGCAGCTTTGATCACTTAATTTGTAGTAAATTGTAATTTTGTAATTGTAATTGGAAAAGTAATCTGCATATTATAGTGATTTTCATTACCATGGAAATATGGATTTTTATAAAGTGACCTCCTTTTTGAACTCAGCATAACAAACTACCCCACTCAAGTTGAATTGGTTAATATTCAAATAAACTCGATTATTATTAAAATTATTATTTTACAACAATTATAGTGTAGGAACAAAATTCTAAACCCTTATGGAAGGCACTCAGCTTACATCGAATTATACTCCTTTCCAACTCTTCTCCATTGTTTCAACTGTACGCTCTTAATTTCATTTAGCGGACACTTTTTTCGTTAACGGGACACTTTTACACAAAGAAAGTATCTGCGTACTGTTAATACATGAAAGGAACTGTCCGCTAACACTTTCCACCCACGAATGAAACTGTCTTCAGCAATGTAACCACCATGTGCTCCCTGTCTAATACTGTGTTTCTGCACCTGTCATTCTGTAAAGGGGGTCTCGAACACAGTACCTCTAGTTCTGTACCTATCTATCCAAAGATATGCTCTATAACCACTTCACTACAAAGTGACTTTTGCAGAAAGCAGGTCTCCATGTAAAATTGTTCATTGACTTATCAATGCATATGTGCACCAGGGTTAATAACAGAACTACTGATGGGTAAAATGGAAATACTGTTCAATTTGGGACTGTCATTTTGTTACAGAACGAGTCCTTGCCAGTTTCGTGGATTTCACACTAAACTTTTGGGGAAAACATCTGATTATTTGGCTGAGATGTATATGGGATTTCTATAGTGAATTTTGTAATTAATGATAATGGGTAAGAGGCTACATAACAGAGCAGTAGATAACAACGTTGACTTTCAGGTGAAAAACCTAAAAATTCGATGTATAACTTCGTTACAGTACAGGTCCTCGGCTATTTACTGTTTTTATTAGGACAGTTTTGGATAACCCGTCCGTTATTTTAACCAAAACTGTCGGGTTAACCAAAACTGTCCTATGAAAACAATAAATGTCCTCCGACGTGTACTATAACTATCAGTTAGTAAGTATATCTCTGATTACTTGATGAATAAACATTGCAGCTAGTGCAGGTTAAGCATTCGTTTATATTATTTTATACCCTATGATTACGTTCCATATTCTTGTATTCACGCACAAATCTTGCATTACCCGTTTGCTTATATTATGATACATTTGTCAATTATATTCCTTTATTGTATTTCAAACATAAATTGGGCTGTTTTATTTCACATATATTTCTTCGCTAATAACACATGGTATACATTGCAAATTCCCTTTTTGAAATACATCTTCGGCACCTTTGAGCATCCCTTAGGGCAAACTACATATTATTTGACCGTGGAAGTGTCATCAACATTTCCATAGGTTGGCCATAATGGTGTGACATCTCCTGGGTTTCACCTCGCCTTTAAATTTCTTTTAACACGAACCTTGCAGTACAACGTTGTGGGTTGATCAGAGCCTTGTAAACCTTGTGTGCCGTCCATTTAGTGCGGTACATCAATAATTATCGACATTGCAATCCAGATGGAATATATACTGGTTACTTCACGACCATGTTATACAACATGTGCAAATAGTCACCATTTGCCCTCGCCTCGCTAACCCTGTATGAATGAATCTATTTACTTTTGATTTTTGATTTGCAAAATAATGTTATCCTGCTTGAAAATTCAATGTGAATCTGACCAAGTCTGAGTTTGTAACTCATTGCAGTGCAAAAAGTTCAAAAAATGTGCAAAAGGTTTGTCACTGTACGTACAATCACAAAGATCTTTTACACATTTAGTAATATTTTGCCATGTATTGAGTTTCAAACAAGGACTTGGTATATGTTGTTTCACATTGATTTTTCAAGCAGGGAGTCATGATATAATTGTTTTGCAAAGTAAAAATCCAAAAATAAATACCCAATCCTCATCCATATGGCCACATTAAAAGCTTTGATATTGAAAAAGAGTCTGTTGGAAAACTTATGAGATTTAGGTAACCTCGTTTTTTTTCCTTTTCTACCTGTACATACATCTATTTCATTATAAATAATAAAGAAAGTACAATTGTCAATCATGAAATCCATGTTGATAAGTAACAGCGTCTGTTGTTCGACAAAACACGAACACGAAAATAAATTAGTACAAACAGAAAGGATACTCACCCTTGGTATTACAACGTTGGCTAGACTAGACGAGAGTTGAAGTGGCATTTAATTGAACGTCTAATCTATAAATATATTTCCCGTGGGAACGACATGTGTACTACGACATATCTATTTGTATTACTTATCCCATCCTCACGAGATGCATCAGATACACAGATACAGATATGATGTTGATTTATTTCACGTTTGAATTATATGATTATTACAAAATGATAAGGTGTTCTAAATGTAAGGACACATTTTTATCAATCGAATAGCACCATGCATCTGGTATCAAAGGCGACATCATCTCAGCCGACCAATGAGAGAGAATCCTTCACGGTAATCGTGTTCGACTGCCTTCAACTTTAACCAACCGGGAGATTTGATAATATGGTTACCTTTATGCACTCTTCTCTAACGCAAATTTAAGAGTTGAAAACTGACAGAGAGGTTTGTAATATACGTCTGACCTTATCCTTAGGGAGCCTTCAATGATTTGCATAGTGGGGGAGGGGGTCAAGCTCGGCCTGGTGAGTATGATAAGATTCTTTCCCAATTCTGTCTTCAAACAAATGCCTTCACTAAAGTGTCGTTCTCTGAAACATGACCCCCTCTCTTCAAATACATGTCATGTAGTTACAAAACATTATGGGTTATAAAATATCCGAAAAAGGACATGGGTCCTTTGATCAATGGCAATGACTCAATTTCACTGCTGCCACCATGATTTTAAAAATATTGCTTCTTTCCCACTACATGTAGTACTACTACTACGTCCATGATAATGAATTTGTATGAAGGCAGTGCAACAAGTCATTTCCCTGTCATGATTTAGTTGGCAGAAAGACCATTCGGCAAAATATTACTCCCTAATTCACCCCACCCCCTAAAATATGGTTCTCCCCATGAATACCCTGTCCCTCTCCCAATGTAATTACTGAAAGCTCCCTTAGTAATCAGGAAAGATAAAGTTTGCTAGGCCAACCAATGAGAGGAAACCATACTATAATTTTATCTTTAAAATTTTTTGTTACCTTTCACATAGAGAGTTGGATATGGTATTCGATACAGTTTAGAGAATGGAATTGAATAGTTTTCAACTTTGTTTTCTTTCTGATCGAGACTGGAAATATTAGGCATGTTGTATAGCAGTCCGTGTGAGTTGATAAATCCGTAGATATTAGGCGACGATCACGGACTTAGCATAATGTTTCAAACTCTAGATTTGCTTATCAACAATTATAACAACATATCCAAAATAGATGACTAATTTAGACAAATACTGGAAGTAATACTCGACTCGGTCACGAATGTGTTTCCACAGATATAGTTTGGCTGCTTCACTCAGTCAGACAGGGTAGAGCGCAAAGGCGATACGTACCATGAGGAGAATTACTATGGCTTTCAGCTGCGATACAGTACTTCCCATGTTAATGTCAAGTTCAAAGGGCCAGGGTCAATTTCCTCTTTGTAAAACTTGGGATAATGTGATAGTTGGAAATATATCTTAAACCTGCACTGGGGTCTTACCTTTTCCACCAGACAGCCAACACTATTGTCGCTCAAATCGCTTTTACTGCACTATACTATGTGTACTGCTACACAAACATGTTTACCAACAGGTGATTCAATACTGTTCAGGATATATATATATATATATATATATATATATATATATATATATATATATATATATATATATATTATAATATACCTAGTGATAATGCTGTGCCATGATTCGCTAGAATCAGTCACGTGATAGGAAAATAGAATGACTATTTCCCTAGGGAAATAGTTCCCTCAACTATTACATGGTCACGTGACCACCGTGAGTTCACAGCAGGTCAAAATGGCAGCTTCTGATGATGTCGTCTGCCACCGCTAGTTCACAGCATGAGGTATATTATAAAACACATATTGCCTGGCCTATATTCGGTCTATAGCACCCGTTCATTACCCCCTCGTGACTGTGAGTTACCTTCGGCCTCGGGAAATAGCATGTGATTCTGGTAACTCACAGTCCCTCGGTTGTAATAAACGGGTGCTATAGCCCTCATGGCCAGGCAATATGTGTTCAATATCAAGTCATCTGTTAACCCATCTGACATACGAGATTATTAGATTACGAGTATGTCATTTTATCCAACAAAATATTTTGAAATGTTGCTTTAATCACACCTAGTGCAGTTGTAATATACACGTAAACATATAAGTGGAACGTGTCTTCATTATATGCTAAAATGAGCACCGATACTTGGATTAAAGGCAGTATTATGTCAGTTTGCCATTGTACATTTACAGAAAGTAACGAATTTTGGAAATTCAATATAATGGTGGTCTGGGGTGGGGGTGGGGGCAAAGAGCACCCGAAGTGAGGGTGGTGGTTTGCGTTGAAACATCTCTACCATAATTTTTCTATCGCAAACGATTACCTTAGAAAGCACCAGTACTATCATGTTGATCTGTGAAAGACTTCACACTCCCCCCCTCCCAATTTACAGATGCACAAAGTCATAGATGCACTGAGAAAAGTATGCAATGCCATATGACTAGTCTACAATGTAGTTCCTGACACCCGTGTTCATATGACAGACTACTGTAATCATCCCATTACAGTGCTCATGTAGTTTGAATTGTTTTTTTCACAATTTTTCTAACAGGAACAAGATTATGCAGTATTTGTCAAACTTTATGGTACTGGGTTTTGCTTTGTGAATGCAGATTTTTAACTTTTCAACTATATGTTTCATTTTAACAGCAATTGTGTCTAATCTTAGTGTGTTTTCGTGTAGGGTCTATGTTTTTTATCAGTTCGTTGCGGTAAAGTGGGTTAAACTCCGAAAGGCCGAGAGTTCAAAACGAGTTCAAAATAGCACGCAACCACAGACAAGTTTCTGCCTTGTCTGTGACACAACGAACTAGACATGTCCACAGACAAGAAAGAAACCTTCCTTGTCTGTGACATGTCAAAGCAATTTGTATACGTAGTTTTGAATTAGACGTTGCAGCGTGGAATCCCTAGCCTCCGACGCCTCTATACTCTTGACGCCCTGATTGGCCAATGCTCACATTAGTAACTGTCAGTCGAAATGTAATGTACCCACGCAGCGCGGGCTACAACCAAATATGCTAACAGGGCAGGTTCCCCGTTTCCTTTCCCATTTGTTGACAGGGTTGTCTTGGTAGATAGCCCCCCCCCCCCCGGCTACATCAGCGAGCTCCGTCCGCCCTTCCGTCCATCTGTCTGTAATACGTCATTTCTCAGACATGCAATACCCGATTTCTTTCAAACCTTATACAAAGGTGACATATCATATGGGATATATGCACCTCAATTTGATTTTTGATGTATGCAAATTTGCCAAAATGGTGGCCATATTTGTAGTGAACAATCATTATTTACTGCATAACTCAAAAACTGTGACACAGAGACACCACTCAAGTGTCTACCCCATAATATCAAGGGCAAGCTTTCTTTGGAGACCTTGACCTTTGACTTTGACCTTCCGGTTCAGTTATCAAAATCAAGCCAATTCCTACCGATCACAGACACATTGTAGTGTTTACACATTTCCAATTTCATTTAAATCATGTTTACAAGTGATATGAAGAAAAGAACTGTACACAAGCATTATTATTGATGCTCGCATAATTTTTGCCGAATGGCATTTATTTGTTGCCACCATTTTTTTTAAAATCGTGTCTCCATTCAGTCACATAGAAGTAAAGTATTTATGGGGTCCTGTATTCCACAAAGATTTGTTTTTTAAATACCTTAGGGCAGGGAAGATTATGGAATAGAATGGCAATGTCTGTCTGTCTGTCTGTCTGTCTGTCTGTCTGTTTCTCTTCTTTCTGTCGCTTTGATAATATGATAATTTTCCCCTATAAACTGATGTATTTTGGGGAGTTCAAGTTTTTAACACACCTCATGGACATTGTAACGTGAACAAAATGAACACAATTCTTTTTCATCATCTAAGTTGCATTTCTTCATTGCATGTACGGTCTATGATTTCTTAGGCTTAGAATATAGAGAAAAGTAATTTCTTTCACATCTCAATAGTAAATAAATGACTTATCTTCCATTAACAAAACAATATTGAGTTAATTATTTAAAGAGATGTGATTCACCTACTTTGTTAATAATACTCCACCTCAATGTAGTAAAGGCCTCTTTGGCCTGCAGCTGAGTGAACGATACGTGCCTTGCTTTCGATTATTTAATCAGAAGCTTCTCCACTGTCTATGATAATTTATAATGCACTCACTTACAAGTTGGGTAGAGAGTACTTGCAAAAGCGGACCTGTGACTGAACCTTTTCAGACTAAGCCCTGTTTTGAGCCACACTTGTCTATTGTCATAACTGAAACTTTTTGAGAGGTCACACAAAACCTAAAAAGGCAGCCACAGAAAAGTCAGCATCATTATCTTTGTTCTTATTTAAAGAACACAACAGTTTTATATTGACAGAAGAAAAAAATTGGAATGTTAATAATCGATGATTATAGTCATAAGGAAGGTACGTTTGACCTGCCATCTATTGATGCAATTAGAAGGCCTCAAAAACCTCATTCAGAAATCAAACTTGCTTGTCAGCTTGTCAGAGATGGTGCTAATCCCAAGATTTTACAAGTGGACTTCATTAATAAATACTCTCCAATAGTCATGCCAACATATGCAAACATTACAGAAGCTAATGTAAAAAGGAAATGAACACTACAGACTCTCATAGAGACATCCTACAATCACATGTCCAGCCCACAGAAACACAAAATAAAGAGAAACACCACACAGAGGGGTCAACCCACCACACACAGGAGACAACCCTCCACAAACAGGACCACAGTGACTGTCAATGTGAACAAGAATACAATGCATGCAGATACACATACCCACATAGTTCATCTACCTAACAAAACTAACCATTCCTGCTTATTCTCACAAACATGTAAAAAAAAATATGAAAACTCCCTTTGGATCTTTGCCAGTCTAACATGCACTATATCATCTACACTGACAGGAAGTAATGCATGTAACCTGGTTGCCATTCTCCTTACATCAAACTTTTTGTCACAAATAAGTTGTTCCTCTTCCCACATTCCTGACAATCTCTCAGTCCAGCATTTCTTCAGTATATACTGAATGTTAACACAATACAAGAAGATCACCTAACAGAATGCATTCATCACATACGTACATGTACTGGACATCTCGACTTTGGTGTCTATGATGCAGTTACATATAGCTAAGTCCTTTGTCACATGTGAGGGATATTGCAATTGGTCAAGAAGTTGGCACTGTCTATCTAAATAAGGTCAATTCTTTCCAAAACAAACCAATCACATGTACACCTTCTAGATTACCTCATCCAACTCGTACACAAAACAACACTGCACTCATATACATACGAAATAGGCGTTCATATTTATCCATGTTTGTAAATAATAGCATAATTTTTGTAGATATACATTCTCATACCAGTTCTTCAAAAGATAACCATAATCACCAGCATGGTTCTTTAGTTTTGTCAGTTAGTAAGTCTCATATTGAGGAATTGTCCATTGTTTTGTATGGGTCACAGTGATATTCAGCATTATGGCTCATTATTGTCGTAAAGACCACTACCTCGATCAGTCCAATGTTACTTAACTGATACACGTGACTCAGCTACCCACGTGACCATGGCCCGAAGGATTCTGAATATTCACTTTTTTCCCCATTCGGTGGTCGTAGAACAAATGACTGACTATTGCATTCTCGCAAACCAGAGCTATTATTTCTTCCGCGACACTGCGAAATTGGTCGACAGTGCCGTAAAAGAGGCTGTGGTTTACGACGATGGATTATTGCGTATGAGACCGTTGTGTGTTATCTCTTTTAGTGGTCTTGGGTCTTATATAAACTAAGAGTTGTCAAGGAAAATAGAATATGTAGAATATTCGAACGTTTTGTGTCTCCTATTCTGATTGTGTGCCAATATTTCGTGTCATTTTTTAATAACAAAGGATACTTTTTCTACGCTTAGTGTAACTTGCGTAAAAAAAACAAAATTGGTGGCGCACGACATGGCAGTGCATTGTATAAAAGGTGCGATATTAATGTCCACTTCATCATCCCTGGAACAGTAAGCAAACTAGCGATGTTCCCCATGGTCGTAGAATAAATGACTGACTATTGCGTCTGCATCGTTTTTGTGAAAGCCATGAGTTGTCAAGGACAATATAGTACAGAACATTCGAATGTTTTGCATAACACTTACAGTACCTCTAGTGTCACGAATGCCGAATTCTGATTGGCGTGTCGATATTTCGTTTAGAGGGTGTCTCTATTAGTATGCCACACATGTGCAAATCAAGTCAGATACCATCAAAGACGTGTATCGACATTAAATTGACATGTGACTTTTTCAGTTTAATGAAAATTTGATGTAAGTATTTTTGCCCGTGGAAAAACACATGAATTCCGCTTTTGCATTATGTTAAGGCGGAATAAATGCATGTCATGGTGTGAGCAGAGGAGTGAGTCTAACAGGGGTGTAGAGTGAACATGTGTGGTAAGATATTTGGGATAAGACTGCGATCAGAATTTGCTTCAGGGGAGGGGCTGGAGAGGCATGGGTGGGGGCTTCAAAAAAAATGGGGGTGCAAAGGGGAGGGCATGAAAATTCTGATGGTCTGAAAGGGGGGGGACTAATTATTTTCCTCAGGATTTGGACAGAATTAAATCTTCAGTGACGAGGTGGGTGACTGCCATCAATATATTCGCCTTAATCCCTCTTCCCCCCACTTTCTGTTTATTTGTCTGTCTGCCCCCCTTCCCCCCCATCTCTCTCTCTCTCTCTCTCTCTCTCTCTCTCTCTCTCTCTCTCTCTCTCTCTCTCTCTCTCTCTCTCTCTCTCTCTCTCTCTCTCTCTCTCTCTCTCTCTCTCTCTCTCTCTCTCGTGCAATTGACTTATTAAACAAAATCAACCTCAGGACCAGTCGTTTACCTTGTGCGTTTGAAAAATTGTTCACTTCACTTACCTATCATACATTTAATTATGAGGCAGTTTATAGCCTAGCGAATGTGTGTGTGTCTGCCGTAATATCTCTTTATAGGTTACCATGTAGATCAATATAGCCATACAGTTGAATGTATTGAGAGTAAAATCTGGGTATTGAATAGAATTTTCAAGTATTCTATGACTATCAATAAAGTGCATAGTTTAGAAGTTTATGCCACTAAATGGCCTCCTACGTGCCCTTACTTTAAAAATAAATGCTCATCGTGGGAGGGGATGTCACATCCTCCCCAATAACTATCGGGGGGGGGGGGGTTTCTGCCCAAAATCAAGATTGAAAGAGAAAACCCTGCAACTACAGGTTATAGTCCAATGTGAGACCTTCTTGCAAAGCCCATATCGAAATCGCTTACTGCTCTGTATGAACTCTGAAGTCGAGTGCCTCAGTTATTTTAATGTAGCGTACCATACAATTGAACATCGCCACAATGCAGGAAATGGAGGGGTGTACTGTAGAATTAGACATTAAAATCCGCGCAGTCAGGGGGGGGGGGTCAACGTCAGGGGGGGGGGGGGGTCAACGAAAATTCTTGGGTTCATTTCTTGGGGCTTATGAAATGTTTTGAGAGCGCGAATGGGGCTGCGAAAAATATGTTGACCAAAATATATTCTCTCCAGGCCCCCCTGCCTTAAATTCTGACCGCAGCCTAATGTGGTGGCGTGAGGATGTTGACTTCATTCCTAACAAAATTAAAGGTGGTAGTACACCCATGTAATCTTTGGGAGTTTAGGTCTTCAGCTAAGTTAATGAGATGCAAACACATGAATTAATTAATGCAGTACCTTCACACAAATCAACTTTGGTGGCAATGGTGGGACCGAGTTGGAACCATAAAAGTTGTAAAGACTTTCTGATTACAATCGATACGATATCGACTTTCAATATTTTGAAAAGGTCTTAGTTTGCGAACTATTAACGAAGCAGAAGCTATGGAACTTTGCATTGAGGTTACCAATTCAACGATTGTCACGGTTACATTGCGGAAAGAAAATCTAATTATTATGTGTGGTATCGACTGCACGCCTGATTAAGTATCACGTCGATCATGGCGAAGATATTTTAAAGGCCAAGTTTCAATTTTAACAAGAATAGATTTTAAAAAAAATACTGTGTTTCCAATAACCCGACCGACCCTACTGTAAGCTCCCGACCCTTAAAAAAAATTTTCGCATACAAAAACTTTAAGTTAAAATGTATTAATTTACTTCTCTTTCCGTGTACACCTTCATGTCTTTGCCTAATCTATAGTCACTTAAAAAACTCTTATTCCAGAGAAACTAGGTCTTTTTGGACTATAATAGCACTGTCTGCATAACTTGTTCCTCGACTTACTAACTTATAATTGTCTTCATTTACTTATTTTACACCTCATCAAACTCTCACATAATTATTGTGACCGACGAGTATCTTATCTCGAGATCGAAGTAATTTTTAAAACTTTAAAGTAAAATGAAATAAAATTCTGACCCACAATTCTGACCTACCTACTCTATTTTCTGAAGTCATGTTATCGGAAACAAACATTTGTAAAAATATGTTTTGCTTAATACATTTCAATAGCATTGTCGCAGATGGTATATATCAGATGGATTTATGAGTTATACTTTGAATAAGGTACAGGCGACTGATCCAACCCACAAATACCTATCAAAACAATTCTCTGTCATGACAGGCCTGATAACAAAATTGCGTGGTTCCGATTACACTACATTTTAGAATAGGTGGGGGTAGGTTGATTTTGTTTTACTATATATATATTTTCATGTGTGAGTGTCTAGTTCTGGTTTTGCATTGTTTTCCAAATGGTCTCTGTGTTATTTATTTCTTCTTATCAGATGGTCAGCAATTAGAGATTAGAACAACAGTTTTATATTGTCTTTTTAAGTTGATGACAGATTTCGTATCCACTATTTCTCGTGAGACTTATTTTTTTCTCGAATACGTAAAAAAAGGTTTAGGGTCGGGTAACTGGAACCAAACAATTGATTTTTGAGGTCTTAACAATTATACCACCTGCAAATATTGAGATGTCCTTCTTGTGTAGATAACAATTGTTAAATGGTATGTAATGTTTACTAAGCAACAGACAATGGTGTAGTGGAAGATAAACTGCATACGAGACAACGTTTGGAGTAAAAACGTGAAAGGTAGCCTTTATTTCGTGATAGCCCTGAGAACAAATAAAACAGAAGAGGGGGACTCCTGATATCAGTTGGCTTGCCTGTACTCCTCATCAGTGTTCAAGACCGTGAAGTGCTTAAAATGTTCATCGACAGAGCTGGAAAAGACCCCATTGGAATTTATACTAGGTTGACATATAATAAGTTTGGAGTCCAATGAAGATTGTAGACTTCTTTCAGAGTCCAGGGTAAGATTTATGAACAGACATATGGCTATGGGATCATCATTTTCTCATCTATTGTCCAATGGACTTGGAACCCGATCTAAAGCGCCATACCTATCAATTTGAAAGTTATTGGGCCTGTATATTGATTCATAAGTATCGTGAATAAGTCTAAGAAAATATACAAGCGAGAATGAGCTGTTGGATTCAATAAACCAGCAACAACCTAACATTAAATTTACAATGGAGAACAAAATGAAGATAATTCTTTGCCAACATTCTAAAAGATTTTGACGCTTAGGACGCGTCACGTGTTCATTTTGGTCTGGTTTCCAGAACACGTGCATTCTGTGTACTTGCTCTGGGACGCGTTCGATTTGCACAATCATAATCATGATTTATCAATCACAATCATGATTTTGGGTTTGATAAATACCTATCACAATCATGATTGGTAATCATATTAATCATGCCCCAAACCATGATTGACGTGATTACAATATGGTGGACAACGTAATCATGCGGGGATCGCGCGCCCGTGGCTGACGGCAAGTTAGAAATGACTGAAAACATAATGTAAATAAATTGTGTTTGGTCAGATTGGTAATTTGTTATCATTGTAATCATTTTGACGATGTAAAATCATTTAATTTATCGGAAATGTGCGAAACTTTTAAAAAATGTTTACATGTAAGTATTGTGACTGAGCGTTTTGTTTACAACCTCGTTTCGAGAAATGACGTCAGATTATTCACAATCATGTTTGGGCAAATCGAATGCGCCCCTGAACACGTACACATACCCTGCGTTCAAAAATGCCGATGCGTCAACAGCGTTCTATTTGAACATATGTTATTCCAATAAAGACACTATATGTTCTAAATCTGAAACACATGCGTTCTACTTTTCTTTCTGAACACATACAATGCATTCAAAACGTGTTACAATTAAGTGTTGCAGTATGTGTACAACATATACTAAGAGTCAACATGTTAAGAGTGTACGTTTGACCCCGAACGTATAAGGAAAGGATAGAAAATGACACTCATACAGATCAGTACTTGAGATGGTTATCTTATAATCCAGTCCAGCGGAAACTTGGAATTATTTTAGAACACTTATGTATTGCACAGAGACACTCGAACAGAATGTAACCTTAAGTCAGCATTTAGGAAGTTTGTTACAAGGAATGGGCCTTTAAGAAGGTGTGCAAGGAGGTCAGAAACGAAAGAGTAGAGATGATGATGTTAATAATAATCTTTATTTAGACTCTAGTCTAACAGGTAAATGCCTTTTGTCGTGAGGGTCGAGTTATCATTATTCCCAGCAAAGACCTAACTCTATACCAGGTCCCCAATTACATGTATACAGTTGGGTTGACCAGAGCAAAATCGTGGTTTACACCTTGCCCAAGACATTAGCTATTCACAATCAAACAGCAGCGATGAGGCTCGAACCTGCAGCAAGCTGCCTGCAGATACGAAGCCGGCCACTCTAACCATTCGCCCATCAAATCTCCACAAGAGACTCGCTGGATAAAGAAGAACCGTGTGGAGTAGTGGGTGTGGCTGAGATGATTATGCGTTGAAACCTGTTGGCGAAACTGGCACTGAAATCTGGGCACAAACCGATAAGTATAATTGTTATGGTTGTACCCAATAAATGTCAACCCTGTCTAGCAAACTCTGTGACAATGACACAATTGTGTGTCCAAATGATTCTCTAAATGTCTGAATACAGTTGCTTTAGCAATTGATCTATGTTAACATGGTAAACACCCTTTTTGAAAAATATGAAAAAGTCCTTTTAAGTCAAATAATTTCATATGGTCTCAAAGTGGCCGATAGTGATATCAGAAACTGGCTATAAATGTAAAAACTGACACTAGATAGCCTATATGTGTAAACATCACAGTGACAACGTGTTTTATGTACTCCCTGTATCCAATACAACGATATCAGCATGAATGAATTGTAGTTACCGTAATAACTAATATGAGTGACTGTTTGATATTCACCCTTTCTGCTAAACTGTCAAATTTACTCAAATTACGATTTAAAAGAGGTTTATCTGAAAATTGGCTAAATTTAGTTATTATAACTAGAGAAAAGTGTGAATATGGATCAACATAAGGCTACTTAAGAATTTGCGTAAGGGAGGGTGGTGGGGGAAGAAATAATATACAATACGCACATGTTAAATTTATTTTGAAGTTTTATTTCTGAATCAGCAGCGGCAAAATATAACAGCAGAAATAAAGTAAACAATATTT
The DNA here is from genome assembly GCF_964340395.1 of Glandiceps talaboti. Classification (NCBI taxonomy): domain Eukaryota; kingdom Metazoa; phylum Hemichordata; class Enteropneusta; family Spengelidae; genus Glandiceps; species Glandiceps talaboti. The sequence goes on from NC_135549.1 coordinate 28,131,131, forward strand.
AGATTCACCATATTAAATTGGTTGTTTTAACCCTTAGATTATGTAGCATTATTTGTATTCCTATATACCTTGTCTTGTTATCTGGATCCATTCACTTGTAGGAGGTTGCAATTGTCAAGAATTTACGGCAGATATTCGATGAAATTAACGACGTTTATATTTCATGTACACATACAGTACAGCGAATTTCACAACACCATTCAGCCGAAAGATATTGGACAAGCTACACAGTGACTTTATTAACAATGTATTGCTACATTTTGTCTGAATGAAAAACAAGCATTTAAATCAACATACTGCAACGAGACACATGCGTCAATGTGTTTTGACGTCTGCTTTTGTTGTCTGCATGATGGCATGTCAGTTCATTCCAGTAGACAATTTTTTTTCAAGAAATTGTATTCATAAATTCTTGATATCTTAAATGTAGCATGTGTAGTTTCTTATCAGTTTCTGCGTGATTGTATCAAACAGAGCCGCTGAGCGGTATTTTGAAATCCGATGTAACAGTGTATTTCGAAGAAAAATTACGTGAAAAAAAGGCAAGCGTTGTCAAGCATCTAAGCAGAGCATCAACATTCAGTGGATTAAAAATAAAAGAGGGGATCGCAGGTTGGTTGTGGGTTAGCATCCGCGGGTCTGTAAATGAAGAACGTATAACATTGCAAGTTAGACTAACAAGTTGTAGCTTGTTAAAAGGGTAAACGGGTAAAAGTAAAAGGGTGGTGTAGTGATTAGCTGTCATTGAACACCTGTCATTGAACACCATACTATACTTGCTTTGGAAGACGTCAGTGCTTATGTATGCTACTGTATGTTAATGTGTGAGTAAGTGTTGATCTTGAATAAAGTTTGTCAGTTCTGCAGTACCCTTGAGTCAGTTTGGTCAATTATTACATGGTGTCAGGAGTGAAACAACATGGAACAGCTTGCACCACCTCCTAGCTTGAGTTTCCAAGGAAATGTGTCTGAGAACTGGAGAAGGTTTAAACAACAGTTCGAAATATATCTAGTAGCAAGTGGTATTAGTGCTAAAGATGACAAAGTGCAAGCCATGACACTCCTCCATGTGACCGGTCCTGAAGCAGTCGAAGTATATAATATATTCCAATGGGGCGCCGAAGGTGACAAAGTCAAAGAAAAACTTGATAAGGTAATGGAAGAGTTTGAGAAATACTGTAATCCACGTAAGAATATTACCTACGAAAGGCACGTTTTCAATACGAGGAACCAAGGTCCATCAGAAGATATTGACATGTATGTAACTGACTTGAAATTGAAAGCAAAGTCGTGTGAATTTGGTCAACTTGCTGACTCTTTAATACGCAATAGAATTGTATGTGGTATCCAAAATGATCAAGTCCGTGCTCGTTTGTTGAGAGATACTGACTTAACTTTAGTCAGGGCCATTGACATTTGTCGTGCTGCAGAAGCTAGTGAAACACAGATAAACAAATTGGCCGAGAATCACGATGACAAAGTAGTGAATACAGTATCAGGTAAAGACCACAAACAAGGTACACTAAACAAATCTGATAACAACCATGGTAAAAGCCCGGTGAGAAATAAGAGTATTAGCAGTTTGCCCAGTACACAGTGTAGAAATTGTGGTTGGAGACACGAACGAATGCGATGTCCCGCCTATGGTCAAACATGTCATAAATGTTGAAAGAAAAATCATTTTGCGAAAGTATGTCGTTCTCCATGGCCGAAGCAAAAAGTTCACGTTATTCATGAAACTGATACAGAAAGTGACGACGCGACGAGCAATTCACAATAGATTCGGTAGACTCCAACATCACCACCGAAGAGAATGAGTGGAAAGTAAACATAAATGTAAATGGCCGGAATGCCACATTCAAACTTGATACAGGAGCACAATGTAATGTAATGCAGAAAACAATGTATGAAAAAATCTCAGCAGAACCACTAAAACGTTCAAAACCTAAACTAGTGACGTATTCGGGTGACAAGATGAAGGTGTATGGAAAAAATGAAATGACTATATGTTATAGAGGTCGTTATCATGTCGCCGAGTTTCACATCGTTGACGCTCATGATACTCCAGTCCTAGGTCTGAAAACCTGTTCAGAAATGAATCTAATCAAGAGACTGTTTGAAGTGACAACAGACAAAGAAGGTAAAACTTCCATTAACCCAGTTAATATCATGGATGAGTATCCTGATGTATTTGAAGGATTTGGGCGTGTAAAAGGAGAATATCACATTAAAATTGACCCAACAATAACTCCAGTCGTGCATCCGCCCAGGAAAATCCCATTTGCCCTACGTGACAAAGTAAAAACAGAGTTAACGAGAATGGAAGAAATGGGGGTTATAGCCAGAGTAACAGAACCGACAGATTGGGTAAATTCAATGGTTGTTGTACAGAAGGGTGAGAAGGTCAGAATATGCATTGATCCCCGTGATTTAAATAAAGCTGTCAAACGAGAACATTACCCAATGAAAACTGTAGAAGAAGTGGCGGCAAAACTAGCAGGTGCTAAAATATTCAGTGTTTTGGATGCAGGTAATGCCTTCTGGCAGGTGAAAGTAGATGACGAAAGTTCCAAATTATTAACCTTCAACACGCCTTTTGGCCGATATCGATTTCTGAGACTTCCCTTTGGAATTTCATCAGCCCCGGAAGTTTTCCAGCGAATTGTTGCACAGACGTATGAAGGTCTTGATGGTGTAGATGCTATAATGGATGACGTAATTGTCTGGAGTTCAGATGACAGAAAACAACACATCGAGAATACGAAGTCTCATGGAAAGAACACGTGACAGTAATTTAAAGCTGAATAGAAAAAAAGTGTAAAATAGCATTATCAGAAGTGAAGTATGTTGGACACAAACTTAGACCGGATGGACTTAGTCCTGATGAAGAGAAAATAACGGCTATCAATGAAATGCCTGTTCCAAAAAACACTCGAGTTACAAAGATTTATGGGTATGGTGAATTATTTAGCCAAATTTATCCCTAACCTTTCTACCATTAATCAACCACTGAGAGAATTGAATCAAAAGGGTGTAGCATGGCATTGGGAGGAAAAACACACTAGATGTTTTAACGAATTGAAGTCAGTCATTACCAATGCACCAGTACTGATGTACTATGACCTAAACAAATAGGTAACTTTGTCAGTTGATGCATCATCTATAGGTTTAGGAGCTTGCTTAATGCAAGAAAATCAGCCAGTGGCATATACTTCTCGCTCTCTAAATACATCTGAAAGGAATTATGCACAGATTGAAAAAGATATGCTAGCTATCGTCTTTGGATGCACGAAATTCCACCAGTACATATATGGTAAGAGTAAAATCTACATAGAAACGGACCATAAGCCACTGGAAAGTTTACACAAGAAGCCTATTGCGGCTGCAAAGAATGATGCTCAAAATCCAAAGATACGATTTGAACGTCCACTACAAACCTGGTAAGGATCTCCATATAGCTGAGGAATGTGCAGATGAATTCGAAGTTCACACTTTGTCAAATATGCCAATCACAGACAAGAAAATATCGATTTTCAAAGAAGAAACAAAGAATGATCCAGTATTGCAGAAATTGAGGTCTACTGTAATGAGTGGATGGCCGGATAAAAGAGATGGTGTAGATCCTGATATCAGAGAGTACTGGCAATTCAGAGATGAAATATGTGTTGAGGATGGTTTTTGTTAAAACGGGAACAACTCATTGTACCAACATCACTACGACGAGAAATGGTAGAAAAGATCCACAGTAGTCATCTAGGAGTGGAAAAGTGCAAGAAACGAGCAAGAGATGTACTGTTTTGGCCTGGAACGAGTGCACAAATAACAGATGTGCAACATGTATACGGTTTAGAAATCAACAACAGAAGGAACCGCTCATAAACCATGATATACCAGACCGACCATGGCAAAAGGTAGGCTCCGACCTCTTGAATGCAACAAAGAAAAATATCTATTGCTCGTAGATTATTTCTCAAAATATGTAGAAGTCTCGGGAATCACAGATACCACAAGTAAAGCCATCATAAAACAAACAACACAAGGAACAGTTTGCTAGACATGGTATTCCTGAAACGATGGTATCGGATAATGGCCCACAGTATGGCAGTGCAGAATTCAAGATATTTGCTCAGCAATACAATTTCGAACACATAACATCATCCCCGAGATACCCACAAAGCAACGGCATGGTGGAAAGAGCAGTACAGACGGTGAAAAAGTTACTAAAGAAAGCGAAATATGATAATAAAGATCCATATCTTGCTCTACTAGCACTTAGAAACACACCCCTGGAAGGAAAGGGGTCACCAGTTCAGCTGTTAATGAGTAGACGGACCAGGACACTGATTCCTACAAAGACATCACTCCTTGATCCCAAAGTAGTGGGCAATAACATGCAGCATAAACTGAGAGAAACCCAAGTCACGCAGAAGTTTTACTATGATCGAGGTTCCAAACCACTTGCAGATTTAAAGTCAGGTGATCAGGTGCACTTGCGCACATCGGAAAATACATGGAAACCTGGAATTGTAATAAAACCTACAACAAAGCCACGGTCATATATTGTGAAAGCTGAAGATAGACAATATAGGAGAAACCGGAGAGACCTGTTATTGACACCAAAGGAAACGCCATTGGTACCACAGTATGAATTACCAGACAACAGTACACCGACTTTGTTACCACTGACTCCCATCCGGCATTCTCCAAAAGAAATACTGGACGGTTCACCAAAGAAAGAAACTTCACCATCACAATATCTCACCAATACATCGACAACTCAACCAATCACCAGTCGCGTAAGTGGACGCGTCATCAGAAAGCCTGTCCGATTTGGATTTGATGAATATTTTTCATAGGATAGGGATAGTTGGATGAGTTACAACGAGGCAGAATAATCCTCAACTTGTCCTGAAGCTGGATAGTCCACCCCATGCTTCAATAGTTAGGAACTTTGATTAAGGATACTTTCAGTTTGTTGTTTGATGTTTCATGTTGTGGTGCATGTATGTGAAGTATGATTAGCAAGTCATGACGTCACCTGATTATTCGTTAATACGAAATTAAAATCACTTGGAACTTTGAGATAATTCTATTGACAATTATAATTCAAATGTTCATAAGAGTATTACAGACTCGTTTACAAAGGAAGGAAGATGTAGTGATTAACTATCATTGAACACCTGTCATTGAACTCCATACTATACTTGCTTTGAAAGACGTCAATGCTTATGTATGCTAATGTATGTTAATGTATGAGTAAGTGTTGATCTTGAATAAAGTTTGTCAGTTCTGCAGTACCCTTGAGTCAGTTTGGTCGATTATTACAGGTGGGACAACTCCCAAAGACGACCATACGGGGAGAGTGTTCTAGAAAGGGGTGGCTTTTTTGTGCTCACAAGATGTGGGAAAAGAGCATAGCTAATTGTCATTGTGTCAGAGAAACAAACGAACTAGTAGAAACAAAGTAAGGTATCCAATCAGTATTACAAATTGTAAATAAAAGTAATTATTTAATGCAAACCATGTCTGTGTCAGCTTTCGTTGACAATGTCGTGTTTTGATGTCTTATTGTGGCACTTACTTTGATACTACATTATATTTAGTACCATTGGCTGTAATAAGATAAAAACATCACTATAGTACCACTATGCGTCCTGTTCTTGCAAATGGGACAATTCAAAGCAGTCCATAGTATCTCTTTTGCGCGATACAGTTGGTATAAGAAAGGGTATCTTTTTTGTTTTTTGGTGAGAGAACAGTTTGGGTTTGGACATCATAGAGAACCCCCCCCCCCCAACCCATTACCATTTTATACACAGTTGGCCTCCCCGCAAGCTAAAGGCTGCAGAGGTATCAAGGATTCAGTCAGATTAGTAATATTCTCGATAATCTCCATGGCGGATCTTTTTTTTTACTACTGACTGTAAACTTACTGAAATAACATACGTGCACAGATGCATGCCACATAATTCTGTCATTTGATATACCAATGACGTCATAAACCATGTTGCCCCCTTTCGCTTAGAACCTGCCTTGCCGGGCTTGCGAGATCTAATTATGATATAATATTTTACACGCAGCTAGTATATTTCAAAGAATGAAAACAATATGTACATATACGAGCAGAAATAATAATACGTACGGAACACCACAGACGGGTACACCAAGAGAACCTCCATCCCGATCATAGGTAACGTCCATGTTCTTTGTCCAACCATCAACCAGCTTGTCCTTGACTTGTGCTGGGGTAAGATCTTTACAGTCACTTCTCAACAACGCTGCGATTCCTGTCAGTAAAAGTGTGTTTTCAAGAACCTTTGAGTGAGATATTTATTTTCAAATTTGTGCTTGTGTAAGCGATACAGTGGTATTTTCTCAATATTACTGCAAGATTAAACAGTGCCATGCGTTTTAATGCCACAACATTCACATGCCCTCGTGTCAGTCATTATATTTGGGGAATGTTAATTACGTGATGCTTTCTGTCTGTCTGTCTGTCTGTCTGTCTGTCTGTCTGTCTGTCTGTCTGTCTGTCCGTCCGTCCGTCCGTCCGTGTCCGTCCGGCCGTCAGTCTGACTCTGTCTGTCTGTGTGCTTGTCTGTCCGTGCAACAGTATAATCCTTATTTTCTCTTATATTTAGTTGGGTGTGTAGAACTTCAAGTGATATAGGGCATAAGTTGTAATGACGCCATCTGTTATATTAGTCCCATCATGAAAAATTGTGAACGTTTGAAAAATAAAATATTGACAAGCATAATGTTTCACGTATTTCATCAATCTCACATCACAATAAGACCACACTTACCTCCAACAATACCTGCTGCTAATCCACTGTCAGGGTCTGCAGTTCCAAAACTCTCTCCAGGAATTGCTGCATATATATCCTGAGCTGGTGCGTAGCAGTGTGGACAAAGGCCATAATTGGCATTGGGAAGTCGATAGTCGACCTGTGGGTTGGCTGCGTACTCGATTCTAGCACCACCAGCGATAATAATCTGTTGGGACAATTTATACCATGTACAAGTTTTTAAAGTTAGAGTTGTATGTACAGTCTGTTACAAGTTAGATTGCACTGTCTCTGTTTGATACAACCACGCAGAAACCACTGCAAGCTGCCCAAGCGCATTCTATGCTTTAAGATAAGCGTGTAAATTTCTTGCTACAATTTATCCGAATGAAAGAAAGCATTTAAACTTACTGAAACATAAGGTTAAATACACAAAATTGAAAAAATCGATTAATAGAAGGAAGTTTATAAAATTGACTTTGCTTGTGTACTTACACCTGGCTCTATGTTCAACCTGGATGGTGAATAGTTTCCACAATTTACATCTCCGTTTGGACTATCACCATTGGTACCTACGACAACTAGACCAGCGTCTCTCAAATCTCTTGCTTTCTGGTCGATCAAGGCCATTTCAGGTCCGTTTTCTGATGTAACTTCAACTGATATGGGACTTACAACAACACCCCTCCGTCCAACATTTTTCTCCACCTCATAGTCACTTCTGATAGCTTCCAGACCTACAAAGGCGGATTAAATTGATATTACTTGCATTATAGAGAATTCATTTAATATGTAACCTTTTTAAAAGTTGTATCTGATTCACAAACTTTGCAAAAAATAGTCTTCAACATAATACTTATAAGGGAAAATGGTTGAAAACAGGCCTAGGGAGTAGCTGTGTTCGTTTCAATTGTAATAATGCATACAAAGAAGTCATTACCACTCATAAAATTGTGCCTACCGAACTAAAACCAGTAAGAAAACGTATAAATTGTGGTAGAAACGTACTAATGTCAACATTTTGTACTATGAATTCGAAGTGATTATCTTTAATATTAGGAATTAAATATGAAGGTCGTCATGGCAACATGATTTCTCTCGGGGTTTCAAAAAGCAGATGGAAAGAAAAAGGTCAACTTCTGAATGTCTACAAAATTTTCTGAAGTGATGTCATTTTTGTTGTTGACATTTTGCAGTTGGAATGAATTTTATATACAGAGTTTATGACCATCACTTTCTACTACTTACCAAAGCAAGGTCTGAAATTGCAATTTTAATAGCTTCTAAAGTAGATTGCCAATATGTCATCATGCACAGATGGTGAAATGCGCATGTGAATTTGGCGTAATTCCCCTTAGTAAGTATATTTAACATTTAAATATCCTCTTCGATTAAGTGTAACCAAAACAACAGTCATCAACAAACTCTATTTGAACCGATGTTTCTCTAAATATTTGTGGGAGCTGTTCCGTGAGTACATATAGTTCAATCCTGATTGAGGCCACAGCGAATCATACACAGTCAACTTGGCTGTTGACACAAATAGCTCTATACTATATTGTCTTTCTAGTTTTGCTTACTGTTTAGCCAAAGCTTTAAAAGCATTGTTATCCTTACCTGTAATAATATCGTCAGTTTTAGCAGGAATTGATTTGTCTGAAGTAACTCTGACAGTGCGTAGCTTAGCACGCTTTGCAACACCAGATTCGGTTCCACCAACAACAGAAGCAAGCATAGTTCCAATCCCCTTACTGTCTGTATCTTTTCCCTTGCCTCCCTAGAGAGAGAGAGAGAGAGAGAGAGAGAGAGAGAGAGAGAGAGAGAGAGAGAGAGAGAGAGAGAGAGAGAGACAGAGAGAGAGACAGAGAGAGAGAGAGACAGACAGACAGACAGAGAGAGACCGATTGAGAGACAGAGAGAGACAGAGAGAGAGAGACAGACAGACAGACAGACAGACAGACAGACAGAGAGTGTGTGTTAACAAATTGTAAAGTACAAGGCATAGCGTCTTCCAGCGATAATAAATTGACCAATGACCTAAGGGTGACCGCACTTAATTATATGTTTCTAATGGCCCTACCGGCCCTACACTTCTTTGATATAGCGCAATAATAAACACCAGATGTAAACTGAATGTCTTCCGTAAGGGCAAAGTTTTGAGATTGTCGTTCCTACAGACAATTGTTGGAATACAACAGAACATATGTAGTAAGTTATTTTTTCTCATTGATTGCTATTTGCTCATTGCTGTTAGTGAACTCCTGGCCACCCACAACATGTACTGTGACATTTGTTGAGAATGTAAAACAAAATAAGCGAATCGTCGTACCACTTTAGACAACATTTCCTGACGAGAAACTATTTTTTCCTTTTTAGTGCCCTAAAAAATATGCCAATAATTCATTAAAACTAAAAGCTACATCAATACTATTTTCAGGACAAGTGCGCTTGGTATCGCAAATGCATGTATCAAATTATATTGAATTTGAAGTATGCATTCTTGAGATAAGCCTAATTACCGAAAACCATTAATTATGTAAATTTCTCGTTAATATTCTTGGAATGTTTACCGAAACCTAATCAGTTCTTGTAACTACCCTACAGAACACGTAATAAATTTCGTTTGAATTGAGTCAGCCGTGTTTTAGAAAATGGTGATAAAGTCACACCACTTTAGACGACATTTCCTGACTAGAAACTATTTTTTCCGTTTTTGTGGCCAATCGAAAATATGCCAATATCTTATTAAAACTAAAAGCTACATTAGTAATATTTTCAGGACAGGTGCACTTTTGTATCGCAAATATGTGTACGAAGTTATAATGAATTTGAAGCGTGCATTCTTGAGATATAGTCTAATTACCGAAAATCATTAATTACGTAAATTGTTCATCAATATTCAAGGCATTTTTACCAAATCCTAATCAAGCTTTGCCATTACCCTACGGAATACGTCTTTAACATTTCGTTTGAATTGAGCAAGCCGTTATGGGGAAAACGATAACACAGACAGACAGACAGACAGACAGACAGACAGACACACAGACTTCCACCCATAAATATATCTCTTCCTACGGAAGAAAAAATGACGCTCAATAAGGTAGGATTACAAAACAAGTCAAAACGTCACTGTACGATGGCGACGTAACAATCGCGTACCTGAGCTAAAAATATGGCTTAATATTGGGAAACTTAAAAAAAATTGTTCAAATTTTCTTTCTGATTTTAATTGTCAACGTAAAGCTTAAACTGGTGTTCCACGAAACGTGTTTTTATTTAAAGTACGCTCTAAACAGATCTGTCTCACCAATATATGTGCTATCACAGTCCACTCCATGTTCTCTTTCATATGTGATGTCATAGATTGGAACGCTGCATCTTAGTTTTATCCTTTGGGGCGACTAGACGTTGTCAAAGAGTATTACACGGTTTGAAATGTGACTTTAACTGTCATTTCAGAATGTTATAGTGTGATTGTGAAATTAAAATACCGGGCACCACACACTTACTTTCCAAATACTTCAAAAATATAAAACGATCGACCGACCAGTAATTTTTAAGGTGTTACGATAAGAAATAGAATTGAGTACGGTCGCCCTACAAATAACACACAGCTATACGTATGGTGATTCTGCTTCAATTTTATCACAATTTTGTGACTTCACTATATGTTAGCGTGAATCGATCCCACTTTTTAAAAGAGAAAATGAATTGATATGGGAGGACGTCATTGTAATAAAGTAAAGTAAGTAAAATATTTAACGTGAAATACGCCTAGGAAATAAACTCTTTACACTTTGCTGTCACTTTCAAGCAACTCATTCTCAGTTTCATTAAAGAAAATAGATCAGGGATCATCGTACATATTTTTTAATTAGACGCCATTTTATAATCCAATATGGCCGCCAAATACTGTGTGTTAACTGTAATGGAAACTAAAGAGATTGACGATTTTCTTAAGACAAGATGGTGGAACCCCAAAGTTTCTTCAAAATGATCAGAAGCACGTTTCCACATGAAAACTTTTGGAGAGATTTTAAGATCTCGGATCCTTGAAGAATATTTTATCTTGGCCTTCAAGTTTACATTTTATAAAGCGACACATTTGATCAATCTCATGATGGAGACGAAAATGTAGACGAACGGACAGACAGACAGACAGACAGACAGACTGACAGACAGACTGACAGGCAAAGAGAGAAACAAAAAATAGACTATTTCCGACTATTTATCTGAAGGTAGAAAACCGCTTTTGAATCATGACTATTTTATTCTTCATCTAATACATATTCATGTCTGATGATGCCCACAATGCATTGCTCGATCACTTACAGGACAATGAATGTGAAAACACATTTGAATTCGGTGCTTTTAGGTAATCGGTCGAAACTGATGTGCAATCATGAAAAAACTCTCCAGAACCTGGTGTTTATGAAATAGCCTTTATAAATAATGTCCTTGAATGTGTTCATGTGCGTTGCGTCATTTATCACAAATTGGATATGTTGGTAGCCATTTTGAGTTGTATTGATTTATGCAAATATATGTAAACGTTCAAGAGGGTTGTGATACTAAAATCAATAATCAGTTTCTAAGGAGCAGTCATGGGATGGAAAATATGGTGTTTTTAGTTCACCATAAAGCAATACAAACCAGAAGTAAACTGAATGTCTTCCATGAGAGCCGAAACAGTTTACATAAATCTGTTTAAATTTGGAATTCTGAACTATATTTAATAAATGATACATCCCTTAATTAACAAATTAAGAATGCCAAACCATATGAAATTTGAAGCTTGCGTACATAAGATATTACCGAATTATCGAAAAGTCATTAATTATGTAAATCTACACATTAAAACTAATAGTTACATGAACAATCTTGGTAGAACACCTGTGCAATGTTATGGTTGACGTATCTACCAACTGAATTTGAAGTGTGTATACTTGAGATATATCAAATGACTCATTAAAACTAAAAGCTTTATCAATAAGCCTTTGGGGATGTGCGCTTTGTTATGGCTGATGTATCTATATTTCCAAATTGTGTGAAATTTGAATTTTTTATTATAGCTTAAATTATCAATTATGCAAGTTACTCATTAATTAAGGTTAAAGCCTACTACAGCAAGCTTTTCAAAACACATGCACTTTGTTAACATCAATCGGTTCTAGCCGTACCCCTAAAGAAGTATAAAAAGTATATGTGCCCATATTCTCCAACGTCTAGGGTGTACCAAAATTCGCTTGAATTGAGTCAGTTGTTTTTGAGAAAACGTTGACACAGACAGAGATAGACAGACAGACAGACAGACAGACAGACAGACAGACAGACAGACACACACACACACACACACATTAGCCCGGACAAATTCTCTGACATGGTGTGTGTGTGTGTGTGTGATTTTCCATCAGCAAAAGGAAACGCTTCTGTGAAACCGAAAGCAGGCTGACCCTCCCATATATCATATTCACATGACAGCAGGTGTTTCGTTGTGACTCAGCGCTCAGAATCGACTGCTTGACTATGTCTCCTAAATACTGTATAACGATAGCGCCATCATGTTATTAACGACTACACAGGGGTAAATATATAGCATATATATTTGATAGCATCTTGACAATAAAAGGTAGGGGAAAAACCTGGGATGGGAATATGTACACTTCTCATGGGGGAAGAGGGTGGGGTGTTTGCGGGGCCTTAGGGTATCCCCTTAGAAGCACCGGAGGTTTTTGACATTTAAAGCCAATTTTTTGGCTATTCAGACCCTTTCAGACAATAATTTCCAAACTTTACAAGACAGCACCAACATGTAATTAGCAGCTACACAGGGTTGACATATTTTTTAAAAAAAAGCAAGAAAGATTGATAGCATATTGACAGTAAAATGTAGGGGAAAGAGCTTGAGATGGGAGTATGTCTCCTTCTCTAAGGCGGGGGGGGGGGGGTTAAGCTAGTTCCTAGGGCGTCTATTATTAGAAGCTGTTTATTCTTAAAGCCTTTCAGACAATAACTCAAAACCTTTACAAGAGAGCACCATCAAGAATCAGAAACTATTCTTTATAAACATAGTTGAAATATGTTAACAAGTTCAATGACAAATTTTAAGTTCATAGCTTTTAAGGTACTTGTATGTTAGGGCACTTTTATGTACAATATAAACTGATGAGATGGGATGATTTGTAGTGTCGATAAAATGTAGTGTCCGAATAGAAAGTATACAATGAATATTAATCTCTTCATACTGAAGAGTAGAACAGTTTATATTAACTTCTTTTATAAACTATCTATGAAGATTAACATTACGAAACTTTCAACTTTTGCCCCAAAGTGCTATATATGTGAAGCATTGGCCATTGGTTGTGACACAGTCGAGTATTTAAATGACATGTTTTGTAACTAGTGTGGTAGGTAATACATATATGTACAGTTATGTTTGAACGTCACTATAGGTGCAGTAATATCAAAAATAATAGGTAAGATACGGGGACAAAAGTCACAGTTCAGACAAGATCATGCGATTGTAGAAATGGATTTTTTTCCAGAAAAATCCAAACACCAATGACTACAGCCCCCCCCCCCATCCAAATATTCTATGGATGACCCCCCCCCATTGTCAATTGAAAAACAGGGTGACCCTCACCATCACACTAATCCATCCCCCACCCCCGCGAAGAAAATGACCGGTCCCTAAGATATAACCTTCCATTTTAAGGAAGACACACATGTGAAAGTTTTATAATGAATGTGGCCATTTCGAATTTTATTGATTATTGCATAAGTAAGCACATATACAGCTGGGCTCTTAAAATTAATAAGTGGGTCGTAAAGAACACTCAGTGACACACCTATCGCTTTATCCGGCTTGTCACGGTAATGCTCATAATGACATTAGAGCCACCTGTCTATTATACACGACATACATTGGACCCGACCCACTGATGTACATTAAAGTAAATTCTACTTCTGTGAAGGTAAGGTAAATGCCAATATTGACCATTCTTTGGGAGATAACTGAAGTTGTAAAACTAACTATTCTGGCTGGCCCAGAGTCACAAAAAATACAGAATCTTGCGAGAAACTAACTTACTGCATTGCAGTTTTCCTCTTCGAAGTCATAGACACAATCGACTCTTGACAAAGAACTTGCTCCATGGAATTCAGAATGGTCGTAATCAATACCTGTGCCGATAATATACACAACCACTTCTAAACCTTCGTTCAATGCTGAGGAGGAGAGTTGAAATATAAGCATTTAGAATATAATACACGAATGTACCGGTAATAATGCATGCATGTGTATGTATGCATGCATGCATACATACATACATACATACATACATACATACATACATACATACATACATACATACATACACATACACACACACATACATACATACATACATACATACATACATGCATGCATACATACATACATAGTACTAACGTAGTGTATTGCATTACATACCAGAACTTATATATATGTAGATTCGACTGTACGTCGTCTTGGTGATCGTCTCATGGAACATCTCCGTATTACCAGACAAGAGGAGCGTAACTATCCCGTATCTATGCATTTTATTACTCCATCAATTTTAATATATTCCATATGGTAATGAAAAGAACTAACTGGTAAACATCCAATGAATATTAATTAGTTATGTTGGAAATATTTGTAGGAACAAAAATGTATGTAAATGGAAAAACAAAATTTAAGGGATATGACCAAGTTTCACTTACAAAATGGTGCGTAAATATCATCCAAAGGTAAAGGCTTGGGTTGGTCAAGACGATCCAAATGCCATGGTATGGTCTGAGATGCCACAGCGGCTACCAATGCAAACAAAACTAACAACTTCATGGCTATATATAGAAAAGAAATGTAAAATTGTTAAAAAAATATCATAGAACGCGAGTTCCTGTATGAAAAAAGGTTGTAGTAGTTAGTGTGGATTATGAAGTCATGATCGAATGGCGAGAGTGGCCGGTTTGTGGAATGTGCAAGAAGTTGGTTTGAGCCTCATCGCTGCTGTTTGTTTTGAAATGGTTGAAGTCATTGGGCAACAGTTGAACCAAACTTGTCCCCAGTCAACCGGTTAACCCAGCTGTATAATATTTTGAATTTGTTGTTCATTGCAAATTTTGGTAGTGAAAATATGGTCAACTTGTCCCTTCCCCAGTTCCCTTGGGAGGCTACTAGTAACTGTGGAAAAAAGGTTGACCAGATCTTCCTTCTCAAACTTTGAATCGAATAACAAATTCAAAATATTTAAAGATTATGAGATAAAAAAAATCTCCCGAGGGACTGGTGCCAGTTTAACATTAAAGTTGAAAAGCAATGCTTCCTCGTCATCAAATGATCAATGGGAGAAAAGATCGAAAAATATCGGAAAATACTCGTGACCCAAGGGGTGTCACTACTCAAAGGCCCTTAGGTCACTCATATTTTCCTTAGCTGAACGAAGAAAAGTATATATTGGAGATTAACATCTAATTGTCTTTTTTTTCTTCCAATAACACAAATACGCATAACATGGTATTAAACGATGAAGTAGTTTCCACTGGAATTCGCATACTTTCGTCTCACTAGTGACAAAGTAAACATTACGTTTTTCCATGTGGTTCTACTGAAACTCTCTTTATTTTGTTGGTGCAATTTGTAACTTCTGAAACCAGTTAATGAGCTTATCACTGGCATGGATTGAATATTAGTGAAGGAGCTTTGTATACAGCACCTTATATGCATGCCAGTCTGTGCAACGGAATCTTGCAATGGTTGATGACATTAAGTACCTTATTGCCAATATTGATTGTTGAAGTAGTAGAAAAAACATCTAACTTTTTTGACCACTTGAAAATCAAAGGTTTATCGGTCAGTGCACCCTTGGTTACTGAGCATCAATTTACTACATTTACGGATAAAAGAGATGAAATGTTCTCTCAGTGGTTCACATCCTATGACATGTTGCAAAACGCTCATCGTTGGAGAGAGCACATCTTTATTTTTTGAAGAATTGCATGTTAGCCTGTACTGAAGAAAGTATGGTGTGCTTGCACTTATGCACTAATAACCCCTGTAACTCCCCAGATTCATTCATAGAAAAAAGTTTACTACAGCCTCCGTGTTTGACAAAAAAGTCCATATTGTTAAATATACTAGTGCAACGCTAAATTATTGCTGGGTGGCAATAGGGAGCCCTCTAGTGGTTGAGTTTGGGTTTACTTTGTTCTTTACCCATAATGCAACACTGATCGCCATGTTTGCACAGCAATTTACATGTGTGGGGCGTACTTTATGGAAATTCTTGATTGAAAAGAACATTTTGCTCAAAGTTGGAGCAGAAACAACTACAAATTTTTCTAGAGTGAATTCAGACTACTTGTCGCAAAATGTGTACAATGAAATGTTGTCTACGCAAAAGTTGGGACAGTTTGAGGATTGGCTATAATGTCAAGCTGTATATCACATGTACGTGTGTAGTCCTGTTTGTATACGAAGTAAGTAATCTAGACCCGTGCATGTCTGCCATGTCTGCAACCAGGACTAATATACTTGTGGCCTGTAGGCTGTACTAAGTTTTGAAGCAAAATCCTTGGAATGAAGGTATGTGGCTTGTACATTTACATTTTGGCTCTCTTTTATTAAATCTTAATTTTAATGTGTTATGCTATACTTTGTGATAATGGTTGATAATTTTTATGGCCTTGGCAGATCTTCTGACGAATAAATATCAACTTTTCACAACCACTCACTTTAGATCACTAGTTGCATATTTTATTTGGACTTAGTGTAACAAAATATTCTGGGTAGGATGTATTTTAATACCGAAATCATTCGTTTGTTGGGAGGTGTATGTCAGGGACATTATTTTCACTAAATCATGGCATTTGTAAGTGTACTTTATGTTTCCATGGAAACAGCTCTCCAATTTTAGACAATTTTTGTTACAACAGATATCACCAACTCCTACATGCCAACACCAAGGAAGTTTTTTCCTAAATTCTATTTTTTTAAAAATGTTTTATGTATAATTTTAAAAATAAATCGACGTAATATGGTTATTTTGGTTACTATGGCAACTGATGTTCATAAAATACACACGTTTTGAACTAGTTATAACAAACTTCCCTAAATAGGGTGGTCAATATGCAAATAAAATAGATTAATATTAACTCTATAACGTTATTTGTCAGATGCATATGTATTTTGCCAAAACAACATTTGGAAGCCTAATGTATGTTTTCATGGAAACAGGTCTCCTAATTCAGACAATTTATGTTAAAAGAGATAGCATCAACTCATACATGCCAAAAACAAGGACATTTTTATACTAAATGTTATTCTTTTTTCATGTGTTATGTAAAATTTTGGAAAAATAATTAGCATAGTAGGGTGATTTTGGTTACCATAGCAATGGATGTTCATAAAATGAACCCCTGTTTTGAACTCATGATAAAAAACTACCCAAGGTAGATATGCAAATAAACTTTACTATTTTAGAAATTATTATCATTATATAATATTACTTTATTATTATTTATTATTATTATTATTATTATTATTATTATTATTATTATTATTATTATTATTATTATTATTACAAGTTAAGGGGTTTAATATTATATAATAATGAAAAATGTTGGGAGGACTTTAAGAATTCTTATCACTTGTGGTTGTTGTGTAGGAGGTGTAACGGTTGATGTTTTACACCCACAACTAATTGTGCAGCATTTCCCATTCAAGATTCAATTGGGAGCTTGGTACTTGCTATATGTATATGAATAAAAGTATAACAATATTTATTTTACTTATGACTAAACTGGCACTAGCACTGCCGCCCAACTAAGATCTCATTTGTCCAGTATTCCACGAAGCATTTAGGCACCAATATTTGATTGCCACCTACGGTATCGTTAGCGGTGACTCAGATTTTCACAAAACCCATTTGGTCTCTGCTTACAATTTTTCAGACAGATTGATGTGCATTTGAAAAAGTTGAACATGAGTTGAGAGAAGTTTAGTTGTCATAAAATAATGTTGCAAAGTTTAGTGAAAAGAATATCGATTTTTTTTTCTGACATAAGTGCAGTGTACTGACTGTGGTGAGCGCCCGTGGAACACATATCGTTGACCTGTTGATAGCATTATTATTTGGCGGGTATTAAACTAAAATATACGCATACGGTTTATTCTGCTGCCGTATTTTCACGAGCAATAACAAGTGAATATACAGCAGAATGAACCGTGGGCTCACATTTTTTAGCAATAGAAACTGGACGCTATCAAGCTACAGTCAGGAATTTGAGAAATTGCTCAAAATGTAGCAATAACATTGAGGCTAAGTAACCATTTTGTTATTAAATGACCTTGTTACACCGACCTGCTCTCCAAATATTGATCTTCATGCAAGGTATTATTTGCAATATATACTTTTTTTTCATTCTCCATATATTTTCCTGTCTACAGTCATGTAAATTGTTGTTTGGTTTTGTACGTTACTGATGACCAGTAACGTTCAAGATGAATAAATAATTGTAAAAGAAGCAGATTCTGTTATGCGACAAAGTACTAACACTAATAAATTAGCATAAACAGAAAGAATACTCACCCTTGGTATTACAACGTTGGTTAGACTAGACTTGAAGTGGCGTTTAACTGAATGTCTCCCCTATAAATATACTTTCCGTGGGAACGACATGTGTACTACGACATATCTATTTTTACTACTTATCCCATCCTCACGAGATGCATCAGATACACAGATACAGATATGATGTTGATTTATTTCACGTTTAAAATATATGATTATTATAACGGTGTTCTAAATGTAAGGACAAAGGTTTGACCAATCGAAATGCCCCATGCATCTGCTGGTCTCAAGGGTACGATGTAATCTGAGCCGACCAATGAGAGAGGATCCTTCACGGCAATCGTGTTCGACTGCCTTCAACTTTAACCAACCGGAAGATTTGATAACATGGTGTTACAGCAAGGTACTCTTCTCTAACGCAAATTTGGGACAGGGACAGGGAGGTCTGAAATATACGCCTGACCCTGTGCTGACCAACCCTTCAGTGATTTACACAGTGAGGGAGGGGAGGGTAGGGGAGGGTAGGGGATCAAACTAAGTCTGTTGCATACAATAAGATCATTTTTCGATTCTATTTTCTAGAATGTTTTCGAGATGCATCAGATATACAGATACAGATATCATATTGATTTATTTTACATTAATTTGGAATTATACAAAATGACAAAATGTTCTAAATGCAAGGACAAAAAATTGACCAATCGAATTGACCCATGCAAATGGTATCAAGGGTACGACATAATCTGAGCCGACCAGTGAGAGAGGAGCTTTCTATCAGCAATAACATGTTGTCAGATGCGAAAGGGGACACGAGTCCCAGGATCAATGACAAGGACTCCATCC
Source organism: Glandiceps talaboti (assembly GCF_964340395.1). Taxonomy (NCBI): domain Eukaryota; kingdom Metazoa; phylum Hemichordata; class Enteropneusta; family Spengelidae; genus Glandiceps; species Glandiceps talaboti. The sequence continues at coordinate 28,150,356 of NC_135549.1, forward strand.
CACTGCCGCCACCATGGTTTTAAAAACACTGTTTCCGACTACGGCTATGTCCATGATAGATATTTTGTATGAAGGCAGTGCAACTAGTCATTTCAGTGTTTTCGTCTAGTTTGAAGAGTTGTAGGCCAGACCTCCCAAAGACCACGGCCAGTATGTGGGTTCGCCATCGACATTGTCGGGACCGCAGTGTGATATTAAGGAACCTTCAGTATTTACAAGGGGGGGGGGGGTCACATTTTACAAACCTGTTCTTGTCCTGGGGGTGTGTCATATTTTGCATAACAATATTTGGAGGAGGGTCACATTTTACAATCCGTAGTTTTGTGACCAAATTGAAGATTTAATTATTGTAAATTTGTGTTGTGTGTTTTGATATGTAAAAGTGAGATGAGCACTCAACATTTATAAGAGAATTGTTTAATAAAACGATGCATTTTGTCGAGTGTACCATCTCACTTTATCACTCACACGGTCCGTGAATGTTGTTGTTAAAATATGATGGTGATGGTAGCAGTGATGATGATGATGATGATGATGATGATGATGATGATTTAGTTTTGAATGTCATAGAGAACACCGACAGTGATACATGTACTGATTTTTACAAGTGACCAGATCAGACAGAGTATGCACAACATGGAAAGCACGTTTTAGATACTAACTAGATTGTGTATGATTATAAGAGAAAGGTCACTAGCCAGTCTTTTATTTACTGTTTGTCACTTTATATGTACAAATATTGCTTTCTAATACAGAGTCAAAATCATTTAATTTGTATGTATACATATTATGGGAATATTGATTAACATTCAGTATATGTAATTGTCATGGGGAGGGCCATGTTTTATAAAATGGAACAAAGGGGAGGGTCACTTTTTACAAATGGAGAATGGGGGAGGGTCATGTTTTTCTTAACATACTATGTGTGATATCTTCCGGCCTTTTCCCCCTTGTAAATACTGAAGGCTCCCTTATGGTACAATGGTGAGATGTTGCAACAGTGGGGAGTTGAATTGGTGGGAACGGTGGGATGCCAAATTCGGCAAAATAACGCAACGGTAGATAACACAGTAAGACAAATGAGAATGTGACCTCCCCTAAATCCCTTTCTTCAAAAACATGGCTCTCCACGTGACTCTCCAGGCCCTATTCCTATGGAATTACTGAAAGCTCACTTGATAATCAGTAACGATAACTATGATATAGGCCAACCAATGAGAGGAAACCATACGATAACTTTATCTTTTTTGTTACCTTCCACACACAGAGTTGGATATGATATTCGATACAGTTATGAGGACGGAATTGATATAGTTTTCAACTTCGTATTCTTTCTGATCGCGACTGGAAACAAATCCCCAGATCTTAGGCGGCGACGATCACGGATGTAGCATAACGTATCACTCTCTAGATTTGGTTATGAACGATAATAACATAATTTTATCCAAAAAAATTGACTGATTAAGACAAATACTGGAAGTAATACTCGGTGACGTGGGCTTCACAGATATAGTGTGGCTGCTTCATTCATCAGTCAGACTAGAGCAAGGCGACACGACCATGAGTAGAGTTACTGTGGCTTTCCACTGGGTTATACAGACAACAACAATGTTGTCGCTCAAATAGTTTTTACCGCACTATGCAATGTGTACTTTCACACTTCTGTCAAGTATGTTTATCCATGGGTGATTTAAGACTGTTCAGACTGTACACTATCTCGAGTAAGTCATTATCTAACAAAATAGTTTTCAAAAATCGGTTTACTTTAAGCTAGTGCAGTTTTCGTTCACATGTAACTATGTAGTACTTGTCTTCATTATATGCTAAAATGAGCACCGACACTTGGATTACAGACAGTATTATGGCAGTTTGGAAGTTGAAGTGGATGTTGAGGTGGGGATGTGGGGGGAACGACGACAAATAGCACCGAATTGAGGGCGGGGGATTACCGTTGAAACATCTCTATATAATTTTTCTACAGCAAACAGTACAAGTCAATAAAAATCACCAGCTGGTTCGTGAAGTGATTGGTTCCCACTCCCCTCCCGGTACTGTTTTTTTAATACGTGAATGCAGATGTTAACTTTAAATGTGTCGTGTATTAGTTTGTATTATCGGTTCCTTACTGTAAAGTGGGTTAAACAGTTCAGACCGAGTTCAAAATAGTACGCAACGAACTAAGTACGCAACGAACTAGACATGTCAAGGCTTCAGAAAGATAACGGATTTGTTATTTAAATTTTTTAATTAGATCAACATAGCCACGTCAGTACAGACACGGTGGCACCCCACTGACGTCTCCATGCTCTTGTTCATTGGCCAATGCTCTCATTAATAACTCAGTCGAAATGTAATGCCCACGTCGTGCCGGGGTACAAGCGCATACGCTAGCAAGACAGGTTCACCCTTTCCCTTTCCTGTTGAGTATTGTTGACAGTGTTGTCTTAAGGTGATCATTTTCTAAAACTACCTTAGGGCAGGGAATGTTATGGAATGGACTGTCTGTCTGTCTGTCTGTCTGTCTGTCTGTCTTTCTTTCTTCTTTCTGTCTATGTATGTACCTGTGTGTGCCGTCATTTTCTCATGGATGGCTGGCTCTATTGAAATGAAATTTGAAACATACGGGTTTGTTGGTGTTGTAATGGCGCGGACTATTTAGAACCGGAATCATCATGCTAATTAGCCAGGAATCTAAAATTGATGGAATGAGTATTTTGGCTGGTTTCCCTACATAGTAACCAGGTTAAATTTGCATAACTAATATTTTGTCAGTGATGATAGGTGATATCTTAAGAGTGGTGGATTCAAATTGTATGTAGCATACTGTCTTTGTTGAGGATGTAGCAAGCGAGATGTATATATGGTGGTTAGGTACAGTGCGACTATTGCGATATGTAGCCAGGGTGCCATTTTGAAGTCGACAGTGGTGAAGCACGGTTCTTGGGTGGAAAAGTCAATTCACAATGTAACGGAGTATAAAGACGAAAATTCGGAACGACGAAACACAACTACTGCAGACAACACCAATTAATTGACGGAACACCAAGCAGCAAAAAAACCCTCAGTAATAGGTACAAAACAGGTAGAAACATGGAGCACCCAGAGACGATGTGCACGGTACGAAGACATGTGTACAACATCTTTGTTACTATCCAGGACTTTGAATAATGGATACTATCATTGTCAAGAGATACTACAACTGTAAAAGTTATCTCCAGTTTTACGAACAATCTTGCCGGTAAAATGACAGTGAGTGACACCACACTTTGCAGTTGTAACAATGGGAAGAACCCGAAAACTCAACGTAGTTACCAAACTTTGCAAATAGACCCGGTTACGTACTTTGCAACAGTGACATTACTACTAGCGGGAGATATTTCGTTAAATGATCCCCCATCTAGCCATCTCATACTGGGACTATCTTATCTACAGTCCCAGGGACTCTCTGAACAACTGTTCAGAGTTTTCCAGTCTCACGGTGTTAATTTGTACCACCAGCCAAGCAACACCCTACGCACATTGCTAGTGCACCCAAAGGACAAAACAACTCTGTGGCTGCTAGACCTCAGATGTTCTTCTGATAGAATAAGACACATGGAACATCACTATCGAGGATGGAACATCTGAGGTCTAGCAAAAGTCATCTCTGGAGTTCAGGGATATAAATAATTGCCAATCAGAGAACTGCATTGGCGACAAGCACAAACAGAGGACAATAGCTAATTTTGCATATTCAGCTTAAGGAGGGGCTTGTAAAAACAACCACCAATTCCAAATGTGTGAATGAAAACGTCTACACACTCGTCAAACTCACAGTTACCATAAACTGATAAGATATAATAGTTAGTATTTTTTTAGCATCACATGATATTGGACATTAGTATTATAGAGCATTGGCATTATAGAGGTCATTTGTTATTTAATATATTAACATATGTATATGCATACATGGTCTAACTCACGGCCATATGTCATCTCAATGGAATGTGAAGTCTGAAAATGACATTAGCTAGACATTCGGGCAAGCCCTCACTGCGAACTTCGTTCACTTATCGTATCGGAAGAAAGCCCGAACGTCTAGCAGCAAGACTAAGTTTATGACTATTTGTCCAGAGTGATAATCTCGCAGACGATTAGACATGAAACAAATTTTCGTGGTAACTGATCTCTCGTTGAAATATAAGATTAGGTTTTTTTTTAATTTAGATAAGAGAAGACTTGAGAATGGACAAGGTGTCTTTATTTAGTCAATAAAGAAAAGAGAGACATGGACTGAAATAAGACTGCAGTTGAAGAAACCCTTCTAGTAGTAAGTTTACATCGCCCTCCAGGCCCAGACAGCCCGAACTGGTACAACGAGATCGCTAACGCTGTTAACATGTTGTGTAAAATCAGTGCTGAGACTCATTGCTACTAGGTGACTTCAATTTGGATGTCACAAACAACACAGCATGCAACTTAATTTCCAACATGGAAGTCAGCGACTTAAAACAAACTTATACACGAACCTACCAGAGTTACAGCAACCACATCATCCATCATAGACTTATTATTTTCCAATATGACATCAATCATAAAAAGTGGAGTATATCCACTCAGTCTCTCAGACCACTTTATGATTTATTGCAACGACAGGGCAAAACTACCTAACTAACATCAGGAACTGCCAAAGCCAGGACCTTGATAGTCAACTTTTAGAAATGACCTCAGGAAATTTTCGTGTTACAATCAAATCAGAGCTCCCGACATCAACACCGCTTGGACTGTCTCCAAACACTTTTTCACCTCAGTAAGCGACATTGATGCTTCCTGGCATATATCTATACCTATGGTCCGAGGATACACCACTCCATGGCTTACCCACGACATCAGAAAGCAAATACACTCACGCGACCAAAATATTTACGAACAATACAAATCTCAGAGGAACAAAGTCACAAACACTTTGAAGACACAAAATCTAGTTATTATAACAAAATTATCCTTGAAAACATGTCTCAATCTGGAAATCTCTGGTCAGCTGTCAAAAACTATGTCCCACCAAACAAGCAATCTTGTAACATTAGTAGCGTTGAGGTAAATGGTATAAACATTACTGAACCTATTGGCATAGCTCGAGCTTTCAACGAATTTTTCACAATAGGTAAACAAACTGGAACACAAATTTAAAAAAAATCACTTTGCATGAACTCTCATAATAGTAATTTACGTTGTTTTAAATTTAACCCCGTCTGTGACAAAAAAGTCCAAATATTGCTCGAAAACTTATCTGTCAAAAAAGCACATGGCATCGACAGTATGTCACCAGAATTACTAAAGCAGCACCAGTGATTTCATGGCCTCTAGCTACACTCTTTAACTATTCCTTCATGTCTGGGGAAATACCAGACAAGTAGAAAACTGATAAAATTGTCAAATTGGCAAAAAGGGGTCAGCTTTAGACACCTCTAACTACATACCTGTATAATTGTTATCGATTTGTCTGAAAACATTTTGAAAAGATTGTCCAACTGTCCATAATCTCCTCTGTGTCTACCTATCAGGTTTCAGACCATCTCATTCCACTGTAACACCTCTCATCGACGTCACAGATTATATGCTACATAATGCCCATCAGGATCTATGCACAGGTGTTGTCTTTCTAGACTTACACAGGGCTTTTGACACCATGTTCTCCTAGACATGCTTTCCAATATCGGAAGGACTACAAGAAAATGAGCACCTACGGTTCAAATATTATTTGCTTAACAGGAACCAATGTGTATCCAAAAATGGAGTGACTTCGGAACTTCAGAAAATTGAATATGGAGTTCCACAAGATTCTGTTCTCGGCCCCTCCTATTCATTATTTACATAAATGACGTTCACCTTCAGGTAAAAAAATCCAATGTAATTATCGTGCAGATGACATGACCCTTTTTGATGCCTCAAAAGATATTAATGACGTTCATTAAGTTCTACCAAGAGACTTGAGGTCAGCCCATTCCAGGCTTACAGCCAACAAACTTACACTGAATGCCAAAAAGACGAAGACGATGATATTTTATTACAAAGAAGAAATCCAAAATTAAAATCGACGACATATACATTTAGAGCAGGTTGATTCATTTAAATACGTATTTAGTTCGAACCACTAATATCCTAGGGATCCCTTGTTACCAAAACTATCACTAACTTCAGACCACTAACGAATTCTTAGTGGTATGAGCACTAACATAACACAGAGACTAGGAATTATTCATCGCATCAGAAATTGTCTTCCGCAGCAAACAACAAAATTGCTTATCAAATCAATGGTGTTACCACTGTTTGATTAGAGTGACGTAGTCGGGTCAAACTGTAATTCTACGTTGCTATCTAAACTCCAGCGTCTATTAAATAGGGCGGGAACTTTATCATCTAAAGTTAGGCAAACATTAGTAGATATACGGTGTCTTCATCGCCCCGGCTAGAAATAATTATGTCCTACGTAAGTTCACCCAGAGGGATGGTAACATTTGAAACTCCCTGTCAGACAACTTTAAAACAACTGAGAATATTAACATATTCAAAAGTCTGTACAAAACCCACTAATGGGATGCACAGCGCATGTAGTCATACACTAAAATCGCCACCTATATTTTCAATTGTCTTGGTTCCACATGTAAATGTTTTATAGATTTGTTTGTCTGTCATTTTCACTTTCCGTTTGTGAGTATACCTCAATGTTGTAGCATTTCTTTTCGCCCTTGCTTTAAAAAGCTAACTTGGACCAAAACATTCTGAAAAATTGTTACCCGGGTGTCAAATCTTTCCTTTCGTTTCAGTCAATTTTAAATAAATATCTATGTGATCATAATTTGTTTGCAATATATCAGTTAGCATATCGAGCGGGTTTCAGCATAGAAACTGCTCTCCTTAGAGTTCAAAATGATGTATTATAGTGCTCTCTTAATACACAGAAAGATGTCATTTTAATTGTACTCTATCTTTCTGCTGTTTTCGATACGATTGACCATGACGTATATTGCATTATAGGTTTGGCATAATGGGAACAACTTTAGAATGGTTTACTTCTTATTTGAGAGGGCGTACCCAATCTGTGTGTGTGTGTGTGTGTGTGTGTGTGTGTGTGCGTGTGTGTGTGGTCTGTCTTGTCGAAGGCAAATTCTGCTGATTTTTGGTGTCCCCCAGGTGTCAGATCCTCGGTCCTATTCTGTTCAGTCTTTATATGGCACCTCTGAAGGACATCATAATCAGGCATGGTTTAAATTGCATGATGCATGCTGATGATTCTGAACTATATCTCACTTGCGACGGTGACCGGGTTCCTACTACCTTGACTGAATTATGTGTTGATGAGATCAGGGGGTGGATGCGAGACAATATGCTGTGTGTTAATGATGGGAAACCAAGAAGAGATAGTGCGTTTCTCTTCCAAATTTGGCTGTGTATGTACGTCACACGTACGGTCCCTCGCTGTGATGTGCGGATTGGTGAGGTCAATATAAATCCATCTGACATTGTTCGAAATCTTGTAATTGGTGTCTTCATGGATTCAGCTGCTACCATATCATATCATGTTGTAAATGCTTGCAAAGCTGCCTCCTGTCCGCCTTGGAAGATTGGAAGAATTCGCAACAGAAACTTGTTCATGCCTTCAAAACATCTCGATTAGATTACTGTAATAGTTTTTTATTTTATGATCTTTCCTTGTTACATGAGATTCACAAACACCAAATCAATCAAAACTCATGATCATCAGAGAAAGACAAAAATGTGACTCTGATACTCCAGTGATTATACTGGCTCCCTGTTCAGCGGCGAATTGAGTTCAAAATTGTATGTATTACTTTTTAAAGTAATAAATAGAATTGCACAATCGCATTTAAGTGAACTACTGACAGGGCGGGTCATTGGTCGTACCCTTCGTGCTCAGTCCAATGGTACTGTTAATTTATACCAGCCTATTGGCAGTTCTATGTAGTATGGTAATCGAGCTTTTTCAATTTGTGCCTCTCGACTATGGGATGCCTAAGCATCACAGATCCGAGCTGCTTCTTCATTCGACAGTTTTAAAATTGAAAACTTACCTTTTGAGATCATTTTATCATGAGTCATTTTATATATTTTACCTTTTTGCATGTGATCCTGTTTACTAGGTTTGTTTTGTTCCCGGTACATTTCAAACAGTTTTTCAAATATTTTATTTTTGTCTTTTATGAAACTTTGTTTTTCCTGTCAGTTGAATTGTACAGCGCATTGTGATTATTTTTAAGAATTAACGATTAGGATTAGGATTAAAGTTGACTTTATTTATAATGCGTATATAGCATATATTTCAAATAATATTTAAAAACAAATATGTAAAATCTTTCAAACCGTCTTAATACACTGCTGTAAAACTAACTACTGCTTATTTGGTTTGCAGTATTAGATGTTAATAGTTGATTTGCGTAATATAATGATCAATTATATGAGTAAGCTACCCTTATCGATACCCCATAGCTTGACCCTGAGTAAATTGCTGATGTGGTCATCTTCAGACAATGCGTACTTTGACCAGGGCAAATCTGGAACACTGTAAACGCCCACATTAATCTGCCCCTTTAGTGTTTTATGACGGGAGGAATTAAGTTTACATCTGGTTCTTACTGGAGCTCGCTCTGATTAAGTTGGGTGAGAGCTTTTATCTATGAGCCATAGTTACGCCTAACAAAAATACAAAAACTAAATAATTGCGACATATTATTGAGTTTCGGCGAGTTCAATGCAATTAAAATTCTAACTTTACTCCGGGCGTCAGGGTAGATTTGTGTAAGAAAAATAAAATGCATGAATGTTTCGAAATACACACACACACACACACACACACACACACACAAACAAACACACACACACACACACACACACACAAAGACAGACAGGCAGACACATACACATACACATACACATACACATACACATACGCACATACATACTAAAACCATTGCATTACTTGGCAAATTACTTAGACAAAACTACATGACATTGAGAGTTGCATTCTTGGCATAGCTTGTTGGTGAGGCTCTTGATTTTAATGAGTAAGGACCATTGGCTATGAAAGCAATCTTAAAATGTCATATCATTTTGTACACAGTCACATTGATACTAACAAAGTACACGTACATTATAACGCTTACAGATGTAACTTTCGATTTTAACTTGGGAACCATTCGCAAAATTCATCATGTTTGGGAATTGGACAATATCTTAAGAATGTAATCTACAAATTTCATTTAATTCAACACATACATTTATGATGACACAGCACACCTGTCATATAAAGATTTTAAGCTTGTTGTATGGCTTTTGATTGTAAGTAATTTGAAAAAATAATTTTGTTGATGTAGCCAATAATTCTGATGTGTTATTTAAATAATTAAATGGATTAGGCAATATCTTAACAATATAGTCTTCAAATTGTATATAATTTGGTAAATACATTGACGATAGCAAAGCGTATGTACGATACAAAGCCTACTAGACTAAGTGTAGATTGTGATGAGTTCTTTGCAAAATTGCAGAGACAGTCAGGAACATACATACATACATACATACATACATACATACACACACACACACACACACACTTACATACATACATACATACATACATACATGGAAAGCGTAATAACTATGGCTACGTTGTTTTGTATTGCATGTATTTCATACAAAAAACAAACACAAATGGCGCACGATTGTTACATTTTTAGCGACTGTTTATTTCAGCTGCAAACGATAACATTACTTTAATTCTTTCATGGTGATTTTAGATTCATTACAAAATCTCATCTCTTAAATCAGTTTCAACATTTCTATGCGTATTATGAACTAGACAACGGTGTGTTTTTCAATTATTATTGTCAGTGTTTTAATTCATCACATGTTTATACACGTTTGGGCATTTCATAGTGGTACATTATGTGATTCAGAATCTTTCATAAAATTCAAAAATAAATCATGTTGAATTTAGAAAAGAAAAGCAATTCAAGCTGGGAGAAATGTCTGACCATTAACTTCGTCCATTTTCATGGGTCACAGGATGGCGTTGGGCGGGCATCAATCGGTCTGTAAAGGAAGAAAGTAATGTTTTGAGCTGAATGTCCAATATATTGTATGTAATTCGACACTTTTCACCATGATGTTTCCTGTCAATGTCAATGTAAATAAATCTTATACTATATTGATTTTTCAATGCTCAATACTAGGCAAACACAAGCATAATCCAGGTAGAATGCGTATCTTTCCAAAATTTGCTTTGTCTAAGTTTAATTTGTTGCTGTCTTCGTTCAACCAAGGAAAGTACCAGTGACTTGAGAGGAGTGACGAAACCCTTAGGTCAACAGTATTTTCCGGCTGACTGAAGAAAAATACTGGTGAATAACATAATTATTCCAGCACCAGTTATATCAAAGAACAATCGGGAAAAGTAAAGGTAACTTTGAATGTCTTGACTCATATTTCGAACACAGCAGAACCAATGACGTAGCCTTGTCTATTAGTATATATTCCATATTCTGTGTTAAACTTGGCGTGCGCATGGTATAATGAAAGAAATGTGAGGGTTCGCGGTTTTGTTTTCAAAGAAATAGACAATGTTGTATTTTCCCGTTGAATTCACAGAGTTGTCCATGTTGGATTCTAAAATGGCTTAATTTTAATGCTGAATTGAAGAGAGAGAGAGAATGACTCTTAGTTAACTTTAAGAATAGTAACCGCAGAAGTATGAAATTGTCTTTCCGGGACGTTGCACACAAGGAATGTTACATGCGCAACGATAAAATCACTGTATATGCAAATTATTCATTGCGATGGTGAATAAATTGACAAGTGCCGATTTTATCATGTTCAAGATATGTATGTTGATAAACGGACACAGTGATTCTGCTTAGTAGAGCATACTCAACCATCACTTGCAACTGACCGAACTCAGCCCTGGCATTGAGATATAACTTATGAATGATCCGAGGATGCATTCTATTATAGGCATACACATGGTAAGGCCAAGAAAAAAAGAATCATTTCTGGTCAGCGCGCGCATCACTTAGATACCCTCGCGTCCGTCTTTTTTTTCCATGTTTGCACAGCCCAAGCTGTCAGCAGAACCGTGGAGAACACAACAAGAAACCTCCCTACTTCAATGAAGACAACTGCAGAGCCAATGATGAACAAGCAAATGTCATCTGCCCCATATACACACTTGCTCTAAAGTACCACAGTGACAGGTTTGTTGAGAATAAAAAACAAAATCCGCGTCGTCGCACCATTTTAGACAAACTGTCCTGACCAGAAACAATTCTTTTTTTTTGACTTCGAAAATCCCACCTATGTAATCAATTTAATGGTTCTAACAATGTCAGAAGATAATTGTAATTAACTTTATAATAGAATAGTTTAGTCGAGGTTCTATATCAGCCTTTTTACTTGAGTGAAGAGCTAATAATAATAAACTCTGCTTATGCCATTTCAATATATATACTTACGGCACGCCAACGACTATACCAATAGGAGTTACTGCATCAACGTCATAAACGTTATCCATGTTAGCATTCCAGTCAAAAATCATCTTGTCCTTGACTTCCAGGTTGGTCAAATCTCTACAGTCACCTAGCAGTAATGCTGCACTTCCTGTTATTACAATGAGTATAGAAATTATCATTGACTGCAATATATTCAAAAGATGGCACCAAAGAAAAGATGGTTTCAAAGTTGGTTCAGGCTTAAAAATTGTTGTGTGTAAAGGGGTTCTCTGGCCGAGCTGTAGAAAATGATGGTCTAGATTTTAGTAGTCCTATGACCTCCACTGATAGTACAAAACTAAATTGGGGAACCAACAGGGATTAAGACCAGGTTTGGCTTTATAAGGATTATAATAATAATAATAATAATGTTGGGTTCTTATATAGCGCTTTCCCACGCCGTGCTCAAAGCGCTTTACAATTATTACCCCTGGCTCGGATCAGAACGGCACAACGGCCCTTTAGTCTTCCTCAACTCCCCGGGGAGCATACAATCCATTGCAGCCATTTCAGCGCATAGGATTAAAGCCTTCACATTGCAACCTACATCCTACCAGGTCCCCAATTATACAGCTGGGTTGACTAAGGCACAGTCGTGGTTCAAATCTTGCCCAAGGACTTTAGCCACTCAGAAACAAACAGCAGGCAGCGACAGGGCTCGAACCTGCAACCTGTAGATTCCAAGCCGGTCACGCAAACCATTCACCCATCATGACTAAGGATTAGCATTTAGGCGTAAGGAAAAGTTGTCTGGAAGAGCTATAGAAAGAGGTGATCCTGGAGCAATAATCATAATGTAATGCTTATGTTATCCACTGAGAAGATAATACCTATTTGAGAACCTAGGATTGAACCCAGACCTTTAGTCTTGGAATAAGCGATAATTAATAGGTTGTCTGCATCATAGTAAATACATGATGCGATTTCTTCCTCTGAACGTTACTCAGATATTGAAATAAACATTATTTGTCTTCTGGCTATTTATTTGTAAACATGCATTGGGCATTAATGAACAGAAAGAACGAGGAATCTAACGAACTTCTTGGACAACAAGTAATAAATTTGTTATGAAGAATAAGTCGACAGAAAGCATGCAGTGAACAATACCCAGAAATTAAGTGTAGTAGAACTTTCTATCATAGGGTCGATGTTGTTTGGTGATGTTGTTTATGTAAGCTATTCCAAAATCTCAAGTTTCTAGCGAATATCTGAGTTATTCTAAAGTATATTAAACTGGCAGAACCCCTGTTTGCTGACATAGAAATATCCGACATATGACTCCAAATGTCCACTCTCTAGGTCCTCGGAAGAGGGTGTTCATCCTGACTGCCATTAAATAAATCATCTTTCTCTGATTACATTGACTCACACTTAATTACACTTTCAATGCTAGCCATTGTTCCATCACCAACTCGCATTTTCAGTATGTCCATAACTCAAGGTGTCATGCCTAGACAGTGGAAAAAAGTCAAAACTGTCCCCATATTTACCAAGAAGACAATCAAGACATCTCTAACTACCAGTATATCTCATTATTCCCACGTGCACATTGTGGAAAGTCATGGAACAAGCAGTCCAGGGCCTTTTTGGAAAGAAATAATATGCTTCACCCAGCATCTTTTTGGTATTTGACCACCAAATTTAAACATTCATAGCTGACGCCATTCTTGAAAACATTTCGTGTGTCCTAATGTTAGATTTGTCAAAGGTATTTGACACCGTGAATCATATATATATATATATATATATATATATATATATATATATATATATATATATATATATATATATATATATATATATATATATATATATATATAGATATGTTGAGGGTAGAAGAAAATCAAGTCGGGTTTTTCGTCTCTACAAGCCTGTTTCGTGAGTAAATCACTCGTCAGGAGATGTTGATCAACATCTCCTGACGAGTGATTTACTCACGAAACAGGCTTGTAGAGACGAAAAACCCGACTTGATTTTCTTCTACCCTCAACATATACTCCGCTCTGCGTGCAGACGTATCGAGCACTGTACTACGGACAAATCTTACCACTGACTTCCTATATATATATATATATATATATATATATATATATATATATATATATATATATATATATATATATATATATATATATATAAATAAATATATAACTCGGTGAGTATCAATCTGCTAAGACAGTGCTCTATACCGCAGTGGCAGAGCGTAATAGTTTTGGTAGTACTGGAACTCTTTCTTGGGTGTAACTCGGAGTTTCACGCATATTGCGATCATCAGACACTATCATATAAATATATATACATATATATGATAGTGTGTACGTGTGTATGTACGTGTGTATGTATGTATGTATGTATGTATGTATGTATGTATGCATGTGCGTCTATATGTGTCTGTCTGTCTGTCCTTGATATGTTATAGGTAGTTTGACTTAGAATGGCAGCAAATTATAACATTCAAAGTTCAGTACATTTAACATATGCAACATATTTAGTTTCTCTAATAGTTTACCATTTCTCTTTGGAAAGCATTATTAAAGGAATAACATTTCTTATGCAAATATTTTACCCTTTCGTTGAAAAATAATTGGCTGTGTTTCCGCCGAAATAATCTAACCCCCAATTCCCCATTTATAATAATGCGACCTACGTCGATTGCCAAGCAAGTTAAATATGGCGAACCCCTATACCACAAAATTAAAAAGACAAGACTCATAGAAGACAGTCCCCCTAATATACTCAAATATTGGTGATAAGTAAATGTCTGCGATATTGCAAGAAAGGCATTGAGTTGAATTATTGACCCTGATGGTTAAGGTCAAGGACCAAGGTCTTAGAGAAACAACTTGCTTCTGATAATGAGATAGACATATGACTGGAGTCTCTGTGACGGTGTCTGGAGCGACGGACGGATGGATGGAAGGACAGATCCCATTGTAATAGTCTCCCCCGCCCACTTTGGAAGACTAAAATGAAAGAAAGGGTGTTATACAAATATACAATATTTTAGTAATCGACGAGAAAGTAACACTTACCTCCAACTATACCTACAGCATAACCAACACCAGGGTTAACAGTTGCAAATCCATTTCCTGGAATTGCTGCGAACACGTCGTGGCCTGCAGCGTATCCATGCGCACAAGTACCATAATTGGAAGTGGGAATACGTACATCTGTGGCAGATGGGTCAATCCTAGCACCACCGATAATTAGAAGCTGTAAATTTGAATAACACTTAGGGAGCGATCAGTTTTTACAGCCCGGGGGCACCTCAATTTGGGACTCAAAGAAGGGGAAAAAGGGGGGGGGGGCACTTTATTTTCAACAACTGAACGAACTCATGAACCACCCTGCTGTACTTAAATTTCCATACAACAAATGTATGTGCATACAACAAACCATAAACAATGGCTATAAATATACGTTCAAATATAACATAAACTCTTTGTCTCTTGATACATCCCAAGCATATGACATGGAGTCATAATATCGCACCTTCTAAACAACAGCTTTGTTAGAAATGACAGTCAATATTGCAGGCCATTAGTTGCATTGTGTCATCATGTGGTATAAAAAACTTGCATGTATAGCTGTACACGTAATACATAAGAAATGGAATACTTTGGAATTTACTGGATGGACTGATTCTAAAATCTGTGCCTCCATTGATATGACCTGAACATGTTGAATTGCACACAAACATAGCCAATAGAGACACACTTTCAAATAATTTAATGAATTTGTATCTCTAAAAGGTAACTGACCTCCACTGTGCATGTTTTCCCCGAATGTTCTCACTTTCTACATGATCTTTATTTAATATTATTATTTATGTCAATATGACTTGAATGATTTCAACTTTTGAAACCCTACAATTAGTGATACTTTTATGATATAACTAAATTGTGGTTTACTTCAGATTGGTGTTCTAAGTGGCCTCCAAAACGTGTTCATTTTTCGAAAACTCTTACCCCCACCCCCGCGCTTGTATAGCACGCACACGCGTAGCGTGCATTTCTCCCCATACGTTTTTCAGTTCCCTGCCTACTTTGAAACTTACTGAAACCCCTAAGTTTACAATTATATTAACTTGCATGTCCATGAACAGACAATCATACTTCTCATAGGGTTCCTGTATAAAGAGCTTTATACATGTGAAGCAATGGATTTGGAATAGCAATTTACCAGATACACATAAATTACAGTAAATGTAACAAGTAAAAATAACTATGCCTTGTGCTGTATTGTGCTTTGAGAATCTAGAGTGTCTTTTGGAAGAACAAGCAGAATGTTTCTTGTCAACAGATGTCGCGGGCGGTGGGGGGGGGGGGGTCCAGTGTGTTTTTTAATTTGTCAGAGGGTGGTGATGGCTTGTTTTGTGGATGAATCGCAGGGGGTCACTATTTTTAAGTACAACACGAACAGGAAGTCACCGGCCCACCCTCGGCCGTAAAAACTGATCGATCCCTTGTATGTGCTTTGTACTTTGTGTTGTATCAGCAGTATGTATGTATGTATGTATGTATGTATGAGTGTATATGCGTGTACGTGTACATGTATGTATATTGGTAGGTAGGTAGGTATGTGCGTGTATGTACATACATACATACATACATACATACATACATACATACATACATACATACATACATAACACACAAACAACAATGATAACAAATGATCCACATATTTGCAAATACGGCTGTACACTTACACCGGGCTCTCCATGCATTCTCGCAGGAGAATAATCACACTGATTTTGTCCATTTGCTGACATCCCAATACTGCCAACCATAACAAGTCCGGCGTCTCTCACATCTCTTATTCTCTGTTCGAGTATGGCTATGGCGGGGTCATTCTCTGTTGTAACTTCAGACGAAATAGGAGAAATGACGACGCCCACAAGTCCAGCGACTTTCCTGGCTGGGTAGTCTGCAATGATCGCGTCCAAACCTACAAGGGTAAGTATGACACCTATGAATATTTCAGACTGCAAATAGCTCATTCATCAAGCGTTTTTTATTTTTTTATGTAGCAGGCTGTTGACGAAGTTGAAAAGCTGTTTTTGGTTTGTACTGTGCTCCTTGACAGTATCAGAGTAGAAGTCTGTCTTTGTTCTATCAATCAGTTGGTTAACTACATTGCATTGACTTTTATACATTTCTCTATGTATCGCCAGTTTAGTTGATCTCCATCTTCGTTCAGCTTGTCGTTTCTTCTGTTTTTCTAGTCTGATTTCATCAGTGTACCACTTTGTGTTGGGTCTTATGGTTACTTTCTTACATCGTTCAGGTGCATGATGGTCTAACAGTTCTCTCAAGGTATTGTCATATTGATCTATCAGCAAAAGTAGAGATGATGATGGCATGGTCAGTAAAACTGATTCTTTCAAGTCACTGAAAGACTTCTTGATGTCAATGTCCTTGAGTATTCTGGAAACGATAACTTTTTTCACAGGTTAGGGTTTGGTCAGTTGAATATTGAATGACTCTGCAGAGTGGTCCGATATTATAGGGTCAGTGATCATGATGTTGTTGACCACAGTTTGAGATGATCTAGAGATGACCAAGTCCAGTAGATGTCCACCCTGATGGGTAGGTTCATTTACATGTTGAACACGGTTTGCAAAACTAGTCTGATATGTTGGTGAATCGGGATGCATCTTGACTGTTCTTGTTATCAAGATGGATGTTGAAATCGCCCAATATTAGAAGTTTACCAGGTGCCAGTGTTTGTCTAGAAATAAAGTTGTCGATCCATTTCTTTGTGAAGGGTGGGGGGGGGGGGCGGTATAGAACAAATAATCTCAAATGTTCAGTCTGTGAAGTTACCATACATTCAATATACTCAAATGACTTGTAGTTAGGTTGCTGTGAAACTTTAGTAACATATAAGGTTGTGTTTATGTAGAACTGCAACTCCTCCACCTCTTCTATGTTTTCTTGATGTGTGTACAAATATATAGCCATTGGGTGTAATTTCTCCTATGACGTGTTCCTAATTGACCTGCAGTTTATGGGGCAGCTTTCAATACTGTCAAATTTATGTTTGACAGTTTGAGTATCATGGGTAATATAAAGGTAATGTTGATAAGATTCTGGTGATGAATTGATCTAATGTTATCTTTGACTCTCTTCTGCAATACTTGAAACCTGCCATGGTTGGTAATTAGAACAGGAATCTTAAATGGCTTTTGTTTACCATCTGCACATCCTCTACTTGTTGCTGGAGTTCTGCATTGTATTAAATGATCTCAGTCTTTTCCGGGTGTCAGCACTCACTCTTGACAATGAGGAGTTGTTGATTACAATGTTCTTTATGTCAGTGTTGCTCTGTTATACAATAATGAAGACATGTTACCAGTGGTTACAGTAGAAATTCAGGGCAGTGGTTCTTGAAATGATGGCCGGAGGCAGCAGGAGTTGAAAAGCACTGTAGAACACTCACAATTGGAAAAGAATCTTCGGAAGCAGTCTGGTGATGTCTCGGGATATTCACTCATACTATTATTTTCAAGAAATGTGATAAGATCACACTAAAGCACTCTACGAAAAGACAGAGCTCAGATTGAGAACAGCCACTTGAATTGAGCGCAACAACTCATTAGCAATATGTATATATATATATATATATATATATATATATATATATATATATATATATATATATATATATATATATATAACTCGGTGAGTATCAATCTGCTAAGACAGTGCTCTATACCGCAGTGGCAGAGCGCAATAGTTTATATATATATATATATATATATATATATATATATATATATATATATATATATATATATATATATATATATATATATATATATATATATATATATATATATATATATAACATTTTAGGGTTCATACCATAAAATACTACAATAAATTATCCATTATGTTTTTACCATATTATGTGTTCAGCTGCATACGAGTTTACCTGGCTAATATATAGACAGTCATGTAGATAATACTTGTACACTAAGGTATGCAATACATTTTTACCTCCCGTAAGGGTACGGGAGGTATTAAAAGGGGAATGTGTGTCTGTCTGTCTGTCTGTCTGTCTGTCTGTCTGTCTGTCTGTCTGTGTCATCATTTGCTAAAAATCGGCTGGCTCAATTATAATGAAATTTGGAATATATAACCTTTAGGGTGATGGCTAGACCTGATTAGATTTTGAGCCAGATCTGTTAATGTGTAATTAGAGAAATTTGCATATTAATGAAATCAACTAATTACGCAATATCTTAAGACTGCCTACTTCAATTTAAATATAATTTAGTCTATTCGTTAAACATAACAACATACATTTGTCCTATAAAATTCGTTGATATATCTTACAGCGTTAATGAATAATTTGCATAATTAATTATTTTTGGTAAATAGGCTATATCTTAAGAATACATACTTCAATTCCAATATAATTTAGTACATACGTTAACCATAACAATCACATATGTCCTGTAAAGCTTGTCGGTGTACCTATCAGTGTTAATGAATAATTTGCAAAATTAATGATTCTTGGTAATTAAGCACGCTTGTCCAAAAAACCGCCTGTTACCATAGTTTTTTTTAGTTTAATGAGTTATTTGCATAATTAGTGATTCCCTTACGGGAGGCATTCAGTTTAAATCTGGTATTTTATACTATACTATTTTATAAACAATAACTTTCTTTTCGTTTCTTTCATTGATAGGACAACACTTGGGGGCGGGGAGTCCATCCTGTTTTTGAAATTGACAGGGGGAGGTTGTGAATAAAACACTTTTCAATGTCAAAGTGTCAATAACAAATTCCTAAAATTGCTATTCCTTCTACAATAAATCATTGATACCAGAACCGATAAAAAAAGGGTATTCAAAAACTCATCAGTGGCAATTCTACGCTTGCCAAATGGAAAAATGTTTTTACAAAACCCTATACACTGGTGAGATTTGTCTGACTTCAAGGAGATGATGTCCAACAGTACAAATCAGAGAGAGTTGTGGGTAAAATGTTGTACAGTGCCCCTCAAGAGGTGGAAATATTCCAGTCTGAAGGTCTTCCCCCTACTCCTTACTGTCAAGATGCTCTTAAACGTTTAAAAAGTTTCAACCCTATGTAGTTGCTTTTTACATGTTGGCGCTGTCTTTGGAAAACCTGAAAGTGTCTGAATAGTCTCAAAATTGGCTGTTAAGAGTAAAAACCCTGCAGGACTTCTAGGACCCTTCTCAAGCTTTTTCTCCTAAATTTTACTGTCAAGATACTATAAAACCCCCTTTTGAATATATTTACCCTCTGTAGTCAATAATTATATGATGGTGCTATCCAGGGATCTTCTAAAGTATTTGCGAGACAGTCAAGCAGTCCATGCCACAAAAACAAAAACCTGCCCCGGCCGGAGAAACTGACCGGTCCCTAACCTTTTTGCTGTCTTGATAAATTGGGCAAAGACTTCTTTTGTGATAGATAAAAGAAAGTTGAAATACCTGGAAGTATAAGTGTCAGGTTCAGTGGAGCAGTCACATGAGCAGTAGCTCTGACGTTGCCGATGGTTGCTTTTTTTGCAACACCCGACTGTTTTCCAGCGACAACGGAGGCAACTGCTGTTCCGGATCCTGTTGGATCTGTATCAGCACCGCCCTAGGGGGAGAGAGAGAGAGAGAGAGAGAGAGAGAGAGAGAGAGAGAGAGAGAGAGAGAGAGAGAGAGAGAGAGAGAGAGAGAGAGAGAGAGAGAGAGAGAGAGAGAGAGAGAGAGAGAGAGAGAGAGAGAGAGAGAGAGAGAGAGAATTGTCAATTTTATGGTCACATTTGTATTCGATCTTATGTTGTTTTGACTGGTAAAATCCTTACCCGCGGTTATATTCATTCATTATAAGTGCAATGTTTTAGGGGGAGCGTGGGTATATTATTTCCAATATTTTAACATATTGGTGGGGTGGCGGTCAGGATGAGGGTTTGGGTGATGTACGTCAGCCACGTTGTTGAATATACCTCTATTTGGATGAGTGGCAGTTACATTCGACATGAATAGATGCTACCATCAACTCAATTCAATTTATTTCAGTTAAGTATACTTACATTGCCCTCGTCGAAGTCATAAATCTGGAACACTCTACTTGTTACCTCATCATCACCGAGAAAGTCGTCGTGGCTAGCCTCAATACCACTACCAACAACGTATACGATCGTACCTTCCCCATAATTAGTACCTTTTGGGTTTTGGTGGTGAAGGAGACGAGATGAGAAAAAGTGTTAGAGAATGTCGGATACCTTGTTTACCATTATGACACAGCCATAGACGCCGTGGCACATATCATGGTGCACACACAGTCGAACTCATGTCTCCTTAACTCTAGTCAGAGTACTCTACCAGCTGTTAGATTGTGTGTGTCGTCCTGATCTGTACAATGTATTTCTTGGCAGGCGAGAAGCTAACTTAGCCTTTCAATCTATAAGGATCCAATGTATGATTCATATATAGGGTCTCTGCAAAACGATCGCCAACGAGTAACGAGGATTATAGTTGCATGATGCATAGGCTTTAATTGTATATATATATATATATATATATATATATATATATATATATATATATATATATATATATATATATATATATATATATATACACGAAGAAATGACTAGCTGAACTGAAGATTGTAAAGTCCTGAAATATCAGTCTCAATCCAATCCCAAAAGATGATATATTACGTATTAGCTACATATCGATGTGACTAGCACATCTTCATCGGACTAAGCTCATACTACAAACAAAACCAAAGTATCTACAGCGCATGTCTGAACTTCATGACACATGACACAAAAGGAGGGAAACAATCTGAAAAATCTAGTTTTGAAGACCTGAAATACAGGGAAAAATATACTTGTAAATCCGGTTCACTTACTCCATGGGTCATACACTCCATCCAAGGGCAGAGAGGGTTGGTCAAGACGATCCAAGTGCCATGGTATGGTCTGAGATGCCGCCGCGGCTACCAATGCGAACAAAACTAAGACCTGCATGACAATACACTAAAAAGAAAACACTTGATTGTGTAATATATATACAACTGCAATCAGAATATTTAATTGTTTAGTATTAGGTGTCTGTTTTGCCAAAATAACATTTTGAACTCGAGTGTTTTTTGAAAAAAGAAAGCATACATGTTATGTTGCGATTCTTCGTATTATGAAGAGGGCAATTGACAGCAATTCAGATTTTGTGAAGCAAGAGGCATTTGTGTTTGAACATCGATTCAGGTATTACTTTTACACTGAAAGGGCTAAACACTAATGCTTGGTCTTTCTGGGCATTGGTGGGTGGAAAAACACATTGCTGTATGTACATTATAGCTTACTGTTATTGAAAGCAATATCCTGATTCCCCTATAAGATGTTTGTACAGGTATAACTCTACATTTTCAGATGCCAACTCAAAGATTCTAAAATGACTATCTTTGTGTGAAAGGAGTCAACATTACTGTTTCTTACCATATTCCATTCTCTTGAGGTTTGTCATGAAAATGCAGCTCCACTGAGCATATGCTAGCATTCTGGGTTTGTTTTATGAGAAGTAATAGCATTTATATGTTTATCACCTGTACTAAAGTTATCATCAAAAATCTTCCCTATTTTATGTCACATTTCAATTCCTGGTAGTAGTACTCACCGTTCGTAACTCTTGTGCTGCAATATCCTACGAACTTTGCTCAACGACAAGTAAAATCGAGGACCGAAATGCACGACTTTAAAACCAGCTCTCCGTGGGAAATATATCTTTATCGACATCTTTTCCTTTCTTTATCTGATTCATTATCTGACATCACGAGATCCACTACCGTAGTTGCATGGCTTCTTTTTGCTTTATCTAAGTTAGGGTAGGTATGATGAATTAGGCCAAATCATGAAAAATAGCGTGTTGCCGTTAACCTAACCTACTCAAATTTAAGCCCCCGGCCCTCATTTTTTTTCTGCATGCAAAGAGGTAAAATGGTAACAATTTACTTCAGATCTATTTCTGTGTACATCTTTATATTATGGCTTTCCCTCACCCATGATCACTTTTTTCTTAAAAGTCGTATTCCAGTGAGAAACTGTGTCTTTTTAGACTATAACAGTACAGTTTACATAACGTGTTTGTCTATCTAACTATAATAAGCAGATTTTTTCGTCTCGAGGCAGATGTCACGACATCTCGCATCGCGTGAGCCACGGCAAATGCTTGACCACTATCACGTTTTTAACAACCGTTGTTGCTAAGGGACCTGTCAGTTTCTCCAGCCTGGGGCAGTGGATTTTGCCATCTGGCCGACAAAACCCCCCAAAGAAACCAGGCTGACCCCCCCCTTCCCCCTGCACTTAATTCTAAAACGTGGTTCCCCCCTCTCCCATATACCATATTCACATAACAGGTATTTTTTGATCGTGACTCTATGTGAACTGCTTGACTGTCTCACAAATACTTTACAAGATCCTGGGATAGCACTATAAGTTCTGGAGGTTTTTTTTACTCTTGAAGCCCATTTTAGGCTATTGCGACACTTTCAGGGAATAATTTCCAAGCTTTACAAGACAGCACCATCAAGTATCAGAAACTATTATTTATAACTTACATATAGTTGAAATATGTTCTTAATTATAGTAAAGGTCAGCATATCAAATGGTAGTATCATTGGTAGGGGAGATTTGGAGTTTTAAGGCAATTTTTGACTATCTTGGCAAACATTTCACATTTTAAAAGACAATATCATCCCTATATCAGCATAGGGTGAAAATTCTTAAGAAACATTTAGTACCATTATGACATTATAAAGGTTGGTGCGTCTGATTGTTGGTCGAATGCATGAGTGACCTCTGGGGGTGAGAGAGTCCTAGGGGTCTCCCCTAGCAGATCCAAGGTATTGTGGTTCTATTAAGGCAATATTTAGGTTATTCATAGCCTTTGAGGTAATATTCCAAAGCTTCGAAAGTTTTCGAGGCTAAAGTTAATGTAAGTTTTAGATGAGTTTCCCATGTCACATAAAAATGGGCCTGTAACATTGGTACAGTGGCATTAATATTGCCTGTATAGTAAGTCACTGGTATGTTAGAGAACTTTAGGTGGTCATGTATAATACTTAATAGAAACTGGAATCTGATGAGATGTGGTGATTTGTAGTGTTCATAACATGAAGTGTCCAAAATAGAAAGTGCATCTACTCTTCTGAAGAGTAGAATGGCTTAGATTAACTTCTTTTATAAACTACCATTTGATATTTGCCTCAAAATACAATTATGTATAAGTGAAGCATTAATTGTGAAACAGCCAAGCAAGACGTACATGTTATGTAACAAGCGTGGTGTAGCTAGATAATACCAATCAATCAATCATTTTATTTCAGAACAATAACGTTTCATTTCAATTCCTTGTAGAACGGTCAAATTGCTAAGAAATGATACTCGTCCTCAATACAGTACAATTCATGAGTAATACAGTATTTACAAAATCTTTGGCCAGCAGAGATGTTTTGATGTCGCCCCCTCTCAATTTGCAAATGATGCCAAGAGCAGCGAAATTTTGACAGTGCTGTTCTAAATTTACACATTTTAACACAACTTAAATATCTCTCTGGTTCAAGCATTGATTTGAAAGTGAGGTTGGAACGAAGCCTAGGAGATGATTCGATATCTTCGTGCCAGATCTGACTAGCACAGTATTTTAACCTTCTGGTGAATTTAGACAAAAACTGACTAGTGGAGCCTACACCCTGGTTCAACCATGCATGGCCGAGTCGAAGGCGGCAAATTAAAGATTTAACGTTAAAAGCCCAGTTGACTGATTTTATACTCCTTTCTTGTTGTAATCTTTTCAACATAATATAGCATTTGTAGGGGTATCTATCAGTGTTCATTTGTAGTAGTTTCAACCAATAGCTCACACATCTTTTAAAATACATGACACAGATGGGAAATCTACCACACTCACCTATTGTTGCTAAATCATTTGTTTTCCCACTAACATTCAAAAGAAATTTACAAAACTGATAATTAAATGAACTTGTTCAACCTCGGAGGAATTTTCATAACCCCAGATTTCACTACCATACAGTAAAATAGGTGTAACATAAGTATCAAAAGGTTTGAAAGAGTCAGACATGGACATTCCACCCAGCTTCCTTAGCAAAGTCTTAAGTGGAAATATGGCCTTCCTTCCTTGTGAAGCCTGGTTTTTCTTAGTTGGGCTCCAACTAAGTCTTGACGAAAAAAATTGGCCTATATACTTGTAGTGAGGAACGACTTTAATGGTCGGTTTCACCAGAACCATCTTTCAAATTTCTTTAGACAGCCCCCCCCCCCTCTGCGGAACACCACAATTTGAGTTTTGTCTAAGTTTACACACACCCCAATGACAACAAAAAAACTGTAGCTGATTAATTTGTCTTTAAGTGTGAATTGGCATGTCCGACCCCTCAGCCACATCATCAGCATACATTAAGATATTCAGGTTTTGAACTTCTTCATCGATATAAACACCTTCGCAACCAACCTTATTTGTATAAGGAACCAGGTCATTAATGAATAAAGAAAACAAGGCAGGACTAAGCATACAGCCTTGTCGCATCCCAATTCTACACCTAAAATATTCAGTAATACCAGCCGGCGTATTTACACAAGACCGTAAGCTCATATACATTGATCTCAGAACAGAAAGAAATTTACCATGTATACTATATCTAATCAGTTTGTCCCATAATAAATCATGTTGAACAGAATCAAATGCCTTTGAAAATGCCTTTGCCTTTGCGAATGCCTTTCATAATTTCATCTAAGGAAGTTGTTGCATTGAGGTCATCATCACAACGGTCACAATGTTGATCGTGATTCTCAACTAGCGTGGTGACAGTTTCACGAAACGCAGTATCAATGTTAGATGATGTAGTGTTGTTAAGCAGTCAACGAAAATAATTAAACCACTGGTCAGTTGTAATATCACTAGAAGACGATACTTTACGTCTCAGGTTTCGTAACCATCCCCAGAACTTTACTGGATCATGTTTTGCCTCTAGTACTTTTTGTTTCTGTTTCTCTTGAAATAATACTTTCTTTCGTCGACAGGTAGCTTTGAAATTATTCTTAGCGGCTCTATATAAGAACAAGTCATTTCCATTATTCGAAAGTCTAAATTTATTAAGGTTTCTGGCTCAACAGAAATCTTGCCAACAACGATGTTTGGTCAATAAAAGTAAACTATATAGTCAACCTGCTTTCAGTTTTGAAATATCACTGTGCCAATTATATTTTTGTCATCACATCCTTTGTATATAAGGGGATAGAAACAACAGAGTTAAAATAATATACACGTGTGTAGATCTAGATGTGTACACATAATATGGTGCAATATATCCTACTAAATTAAATGTTGTGTCCGCACCCTAAAATCAGCGCTCCAACTTGATCATTCATTCATCTTGTTAATGTACTAGGATTACCAGACAACGTTCTAAACAGCAGCCATGACTACGTGGTTTCTGTCGTTGTTAACAATGTACATCTTACACTGAAGTAGGCCCGTTATGTATTTCTCGTGCCTACACATATAATGTACGGCTAATGTACTGAAACAGGATTTAGCTATGGTGTGACCTAGCACCCTCAACGTGCATGTCTTTTCTCATCAATACCTTTTATCCTATATCTTATAACCATTTAATTCATACCTTTATGTAATTTTCAAGGGACCGTTTTTCTGAAATTACACACTCAAGGTAGTATCTGCTCACTAATCGTATAATATATCATTATAATGCATATTTAATTTACAATGGTTTTGTAATTTAATTATGATGGAAGAATACTCTGTAAACGATTTTTATTACCATCACTAATTAATTCTCTAATAAATGCATGTTTCACAAGATGCTATTGCTGTTCTTACTTATGATGACGGTAATATGGTATAATCTACTTTTGTAATCTTATATGAGAACACTGCATCCACATGCATTCCTTTAGTGGATATAATCACAGATAAATGTACTGTTAATATTTTTGATATTTTCTGCCGATTCCACCCTTGGTTATCAGGAAGTCCTATATTATGTTGCAATAAATATTTTCCATACAAAAGTATGATCCTCATTCACTTTCAAAATATCCATAGTAATTTTGTGGCAATAGAATGTTTTGAATTTAAATGTCTCACGAATTAATGCATATAGTCTTTCAAATAGAGCACATTTTTCTTTAACAGGTTTTTGTTTAACAAATTGGTTTTAAATCAAATACCTGTATTTTATTACAAGAGCAAAATTGGTTTATGTTTTATCCTTTTTTGGTTTATCAACATTATTTACATCTTTTAGATCCATATATACTATCAGTTGATAATTTCTTTTCAATATATGTGAGGAGAATCAATAAAAGGTGTTTTGGCAATCTTCAAAAAGCAAAGCAGTCAAATTAATATTCTCAGCTGTAAGGATGTGTTTGTGATATTACTAGTAAAGCCCTACAGGTACCATATTTAAATTGCCACCCCAGCACTGCGACGCATCCATTTGGAGGATATGTCAGCCAATCAGGTTCACTTATTGTTAAAGCCAGATGACAGCGAGAGAGAAAGATGGACGTTTACATGATTACCATACAATCACATGGCAGTCACATAACTTTGCGTTAGATAACCTGGCTACTTGATAGGAAGAAGTCTATTCTCAGATAATAGGTCACGCTACCCTTCAATTCATTCCAGATACAATCGGACTGGTGTCATAATTTACTAGTCACGTCACATTTTGGTAATATTTACACACACACACACACACACACGCACACAATTTCAACAAATTAACATCATTAAGTGTATGTTAATTTCTTATTGATTTCTTCCATGGACATTTTTTGATATTCATGTTGATAAATGTTTCGTTAGGTTTTGGCGACTGGTTCAGAATAGGCATTTCGAGTTGTGATTCAAATTGACGCCATCTTGAAAACCATCCCACCATATCGATTTGCCCAATAGCTCAAAATTATCATGTGAAAATTATGTTTAAGGATGAGATGCAGGTTCGTTGGCTCACTTTTCCTTCATAATATTTCACAATAAAGACAAGATAAATACACTATGTGTTTCATGTATTATGTTGAGTCCATATTTCAAGTTGTGGCTTCTGTGGTAAGTCTTTACATTTTCAAGCATATTACTGATTTTTACCCCAAAACGGCGTTTTTTGTCGATTTTCACTCAAAATTATTTAACTTTAACAAACAGTCAAATAGAGTCATTTTTTCAACTGCAAATGAAACTTGAGTACATAAACTAAAAAAGGTTTGCTTAGTTTTTCTCTCAATGTCTTGTAATAATCATCGAAAGGTTTATTTTTGTATTTTTTGCATAAATTAGCGTATTTCACACTTGTCGACGAGATATCTCTCCATTCCCTCAAAATGTTCACTATCCGGAGGAATCTTTTTTCGGTATAAATAATGGTACTTGACGAAACTCACGTCAACAGTTTTTCTTTCACTCTAGAACAGCCTGTGAGTGACGTTTTATGATACTCTGAGTGGTAGTAGACATTACCTCATTTATTTAAACTATTTGTACCTTCTCCCTTTTATAACTTTAATAGCCTTGAGGATCGCTCGATGCTAAATTCTTGACGGGCTTGCCGTTTTATACGTTTTACATGCAAATAAACAACGCTACGACTACTGTACATGTAACTCGGTGTCTCCAAAGTTCACGAAGGGATCGAGCCGTGATAAGCCGATCGTTAGAGTGTGGTTGCCACAACTTATATGACCTTAACCCTAATAATATAATATAGTATGTGAAGAGGACGTTGTCAAAATCCACCAAGAGCGCGAAAGTTCAAAGCTAGTCTACGGCCACGTTGTGTGAAACTTACGGAAATGTAATACACGGAAATTGCCGATGCAATGTCACGCATCTGACGTGAACTCTCAAGTCTCGAAGATAGCGTGGTTCATTTCCGATGCTCCAACGTGTTGATTAAATCGTTTTATTTATGTAAACATCAATATTTTCGATCGGCTAAAACAATTAGCCTGCAATACTGTTAGATATTCGAGATTTGTATGGTTTTTTTTTTACATGCATGGTACTTGAAAACCGTCACCTAATACATCGCCGTCGCGTCGGGTACAAGGCTGTAGGCCGCTGTACTGTAACGTTTTAGCCGATGCACTGGTCAACATCAACGTGCATAAGTCCGGATTGAAATTGGCGATTCACATGCAAGGAGGTATTTTTTACTTTTTATTGGTTATAACCAAATTTACCGAGTTTGATTGGTTTTGTACAAGAACACATCTGAGAGGGAGATCATGTCACGTCAGTGATTGCACAGAGGCCTACGAGCTATGTCTCATTTGCATATGAAAAGACACTTCTGTAATCAACGTTCCTGTCAATCTTCTTTACCTATGCAAATCATTGTACATAGACATTCAGGAATGAAACCATATAAAACACACATCGCGGTAGAGATCATGTCATTTTTTCATTTCAAATTTATTAGTGGAAAAAATAAACGATTTTCAAAAAATCTTTTAACCAAATGATGGATAATACCATGAAGCTTCATAATGAGCAAAAAAAGGTCAAAATTCACCAACGAACCTGCATCTCATCCTTAAGTTTATACTTCTGAAACCACAACTTGGGGAAGGTGTCGATTTTCTAATTTTTTTTTCAAAATTCCTTTTTATTAAACGGCATAGATAAATTCCACATGCATGACTATATGCGGCCAGAGATAAAGTATTTTGCCTTCATGGGAATTCAACAGCTTTCCAAATTGATTTTACAACAAACGTGGTGTACCCGAATGTGTAACAGCTAGGTTACAGGATAAACAGAATTGACAATGACTATAAGCATTTGACACCTGCAAAGAAACTTTCGCTGTCTTCACAGTCTAGCAAAACAAAATATAAATTGGGACTGTACTGTTTGGTGTGAGCATAATCAAAAACGTTGCCTACCTAGATAACATTTTCCTCCTTATCTTTATCTTCATCTATAGTCTCAATAAACGACCAAAAACATAAATGTCGTCATGTTTAGAGACGATTTTGATGTGTCATCAATAGATTTGTAATTTATTTATTTAAGTGTTTATATTACCCAAAAGATAAGGGAATACGAACGTCTTTCTCAGCTGTCATACTGTACGAAACGATAATGAAGCACGTGAGTCAGAACACGTAAACAAATGTCAAATTGAGTGTTTGCACAACAGGAAATATCTAATGCAACACAAGGCAAGTTATAAATTATGATACATGTATGCGTCCAAAATCTGAAAGGATTAATTTTACTCTTTTATTTTGGGGGGGTGCCTATTTTAGAAAATTGAGGAGGCGGGGGGAAGGGTTCACATTTCATTTCGACTTGTTCTATTATCTAATTTAAAGTATTATTTTGTGATTAACGCATCTCACCTACCACTGCTAACGTTCCACCACTGCTACATGCAACCTACCACCGCTAACACATTCCACCACTGCTACATCCCACCTACCACCACTGACACATTCCACCATTGCTACCTTCCACCTACCGACGCTGAACATTCCACCACTGCTACATTCCACCACTGCTACTTCACATCAATGTGGCATAGTCATTTTTTTTGCGAAGTAGGAGTACAGTAAATTTTATTTTAAATATACACTTCAAATTTGAATTTTTCGCTGCGTTGTTTTGCGTCGCGTTGTGTAATTTTGTTTATTGTTGAAGGTGAAATTCCTCATAACAGGAGACATGTAATGAAGTTAGCTTATTTCAAATGAAGCTTTAATATTCCCAAAGTTGCTAGTAAAATTCGAAAGTAGACAGGAAAAGTTGAATAAAAGTTTGAGGGAGCCAAGTGGGAGGGGGAAGGGTAGTAATAATACGAGGTAATATTTGAATCAAAATACAAGGAAGCAGTGTGGGATGGGTACTCCTAGAAAATTTTGAAATTCAACAACTAAAGCAATGCTTTTGTGATGCTATTTGATATGTCAAGATGATAACAATACTAGTTTAACTTTCAAAATAAATACAAGAGAGCAGTGTGTGTGTGTGTGTGTGGGGGGGGGGGGGGTACGAGAGGGGAAAAACTCTCCCACGCGTAGAATTTGTTTTGAAATTTAAGAACTAAAAGATCACTCTCTGGTGTTATTATAACATGTCAAAATAATAACAATACACTTTCCTGATCACAACTGAAATTCGGAAAACAAAGACCGAGACAAATCTTCAAAGTATATTACTGCATGCAATTCCATTTAAAATTATTTTATCCAATATGACAAATGACAGGATTCATTCAAGGTAATAAGTCAGGTCAGTATGCTCAGTAATTTGATTTGAAGTTAGTGTTTTGGTTTGTTTCAGCATTTGCCAACAGTTAGTATAAACCTTTGACAACTTGAGAAACTTCAAAGAGTTTAGGTGTGGCGCAGCGGCGGCACCAGAAGCACATACACCTGGGAATTTGACAGTTGTAGCTAGTTTCTGAACTTGCAGCACAACGCATTTTTATAGGTCATACCCTGGAAACAATTTTTTTTTCTGTCTTGAGTTGGTCAGCAAATTTTTTCTTGCTGCTTTGGGCTGGCGACAATTGTTTTTCTTCCGAAAATCTCTAGCCCCCTCCCTCCGGAAATGAAATGGTGTAACCCTAAGCATTTGACATCTGCAAATAAACTTTTATACATTCGCTCTCTTTACAGTCTAGCCTCTGTGTAAACAAAATATAAATTGTCGTTGTACTGTGTGGTGTGGTGTGAGCATAATAAGAAAAATTGCACCTACATAACACAGTTTTCCGATATATTCATTTTACGTTTATAGTCTCAAGAAACTACACAAATATGTCGGTAAGTTAAGGGACGGTTTTAAGGTGTCATCAATAGATTTGTAATTTATTTATTTAAGTGTCTATATTTACCCAAAATATAAGGGAATACGAACATCTTTCTCAGCTGTCATACTGTTCGAAATGATAATCAAGCACGTGAGTCAGAACACGTAAACAAATGTCAAATTGAGTGTTTGCACGACAGGAAATATCTAATGCAACACAAGGCAAGTTATACATTATGATACATGTAAGTGTTCAAAATCTGAAAGGATTAATTTGGGAGTCTTCAGTAAGGTTAGCATTGACAGGGGAATAGGTATGGTCAAATTTTTTTTTTATTAAATTGAGGTTGGGGCGGCATATTTTAGAAAACTTAAAGCATCCCACCTGCCACCGCTGTCACATTCCATCCCGAGGCCTGCTACAACCCACCACTGCCACCAATGTAGCATAATCTTGGTAAAGGTTGTCGAAGTATTTGACATTTGCAAATAGTTGTTGTACTGTATGGTGTGAGCATAATAAGAAAGCTTGCCCCTTCATAATACCTAACACCATTTCCCTTACCAGTTTCTTACGTCTATAGTCAGGAGTGACGTCTAACAAAAAATGGCGGTGTGTTAAGAGACGGCCTTGAGGCATCATTAATAGATTTGTTATTTTTATTAACAATTTTATTTATTTAAATTTACGTGTCTATTTTTATCCAAAATGTAAGGGAATATGAACGTCTTTCCCTCAGATGTCATAATCTTTCAAAACAAATAATGAAACATGTGAGTATTTATTTATAAATCGACACCTGACAGGTACAAAGTGCCCACTCTAACGAGCCGATAAAGAAAAGTACATGGCAACACGATACTTAAGATAAGCACACATAAGCACTACTAATTGCTATTCTGATGTCTGTTTTAAAAGTGTTAATGTGTTGTTCTTAAAAAATATCAAAATGGTGATGTATCTTGCCAATATCGTTAAAATACTCTTGGATTGAATAAAAGGACTAATTTCCCTGACATTAGTTTTGGAATGAGGTGGCTTGAAAGTTGGGCACTGACCTAAGCGTTCTACAAGGCACATTAAAACAGAATGCTGGAGTAGTTACTTATACAATTATGCAAATTATGCACCGACTTGTACAGCAACATAACATCTAAATATGTTCGTCTGGCCAAGAGTGTTGGAATGCGAAAATATGTACAAAGCTCAGTATATGATTATTTCGAGTAAGGACAATGATACTTTAAAGAGATAAATGTAACGAATTTCCTCTGCACCCTTTCTAATTTGTTATTCGTGCTAGTTCTGCGATGATTCCAGACTACTGATCACAGTATTCTAAGTTGACTCTGATAATTCTAAGAGATGCATACATGGATATAATACTACCCACTGAGATACAGACTTGAAAGATTTACACGTGCCTTTTGGGAAACCAAGGATACGCAAGGCCTTGTAAGAAGTTTTATATTGTCTTTTTAAGTGGATGGCAGTTTCTACATTCACTATTTCTTGCGAGACATCACAAGTTTCGCGATTTTATATTTTTTCTTGAATATGTGAAAACAAGTTTAGATTTAGGATTGGCGTGAAAAACACTAGGTGGGGTGGGGTAACCGGAACCAAACAATTTCAACTAATCAATATCATTAAGTGTATGTTAATTTCTTATTAATTTATTTCACGGCCATTTTTGATATTTATGTTGATAAATTTAAACTTGAATGTTTTGTTAGGTTTTGGCGACTGGTTCAGAATAGGTATTTCGAGTTGTGATTCAAATTGACGCCATCTTGAAAACCATCCCATCATATCGAGTTGCCCAATAGCCCAAAATTATCATGTGAAAATTATGTTTAAGTTTATACTTCTGAGACCACAACTTCGGGAAGGTGTCAATTTTTTACAATTTCTTTTTTCAAAATTCCTTTTTGTGTACGGCATAGATAATTTCCACGTGCATGACCTTTTCCAGCTACAGATAAAGTCTTTTACCTTCGTGGCAATTCAACAGCTTTCCAAATTGAGTTTAGTTTAAAACAAACGAGGTGTACCCGAAGGTGTAACAGCTAGGTTACATGATGAACAGAATTGGCAATGACTATAAGCATGTGGCATCTGCAAAGAAACGTTCGCTGTCTTCAGTCTAGCAAAACAAAATATAAATTGGGACTGTACTGTGTGGTGTGAGCATAATCAAAAACGTTGCCTACCTAGATAACATTTTCCTCCTTATCTTTATCTTCATCTATAGTCTCAATAAACGACCAAAAAGACAAATGTCGGCATGTTTAGAGACGATTTTGATGTGTCATCAATAGATTTGTAATTTATTTAAGTGTCTATATTTACCTAAAATATAAGGGAATACGAACGTCTTTCCCAGCTGCTGATAATGAAGCATGTGAGTCAGAACACGTAAACAAATGTCAAATTGAGTGTTTGCACGACAGGATATATCTAATGCAACACAAGGCAAATTATACATTATGATACATATAAGTGTTCAAAATCTGAAAAGAATTAATTTGGGAGTCTTTAATAAGTATGGGTTACATTCACAGGGGAATAGGGTGGTCCAATTTTACTCATTTTTTGAGAAGGGGGAGGGGGAAGGGTTCACATTTCACTTCGACTAGTTCTATTATCTAATGTAAAGTATTATTTTGTGATTAACGCATCTCAACTGTCACTGCTGTCACGTTCCACACCACTGCTACATCCAACCTACCACCGCTGACACATTCCACCTCTGCTACATTCCACCTACCACCGCTGACACATTCCACCATTGCTACATTCCACCTGCCACCGCCGGCACATTCCACCACTGCTACATCACATCAATGTGGCACAGTCAATGCAATGTCTGCCAAAGGGGTAAACCATTTTATTCCTGGGGAGAGGGGCTGGAGGATTTAGACCCAACAATTTTTTTTTTCAAGAGCAACTAGACAGTCATTTTTTTGCGAAGTAGGAGTACAGTAAAATTTTTTTTTAAATATACACTTCAAATTTGAATTTTTCGCTGCGTTCTTTTGCGTCGCGTTGTATAATTTTTTTTATTGTTGAAGGTGAAATTCCTCATAACAGGAGACATGTAATGAAGTTAGCTTATTTCAAATGAAACTTTAATATTCCAAAGTTGCCAGTAAAATTCGAAAGTAGACAGTAAAAGTTGAATAAAAGTTTGAGGGAGCCAAGTGGGAGGGGGAAGGGTAGTAATAATACGAGGTAATATTTGAATCAAAATACAAGGAAGCAGTGTGGGATGGGTACTCCTAGAAAATTTTGAAATTCAACAACTAAAACAATGCTTTTGTGATGCTATTTAATATGTCAATATCATAACAATACCAGTGTAACTTTCAAAATAAATACAAGAGAGCAGTGTGTGTGTGTGTGTGTGGGGGGGGGGGGGTATGAGAGGGGAAAAACTCTCCCACGCGTAGAATCTTTTTTTAAATTTAAGAACTGAAAGATCACTCTCTGGTGTTATTATAACATGTCAAAATGATAACAATACCCTTTCCTGATCACAACTGAAATTCGGAAAACTACGACCGATACAAATCTTCAAAGTATATTACTGCATGCAATTCCATTTAAAATTATTTTATCCAATATGACAAATGACAGGATTCATTCAAGGTAATAAGTCAGGTCAGTATGCTTAGTAATTTGATTTGATGTTAGTGTTTTGGTTTGTTTCAGCATTTGCCAACAGTTAGTATAAACCTTTGACAACTTGAAAAACTTCAAAGAGTTTAGGTGCGGCGCAGCGGCGGCACCAGAAGCACATACACCTGGGAATTTGACAGTTATAGCTAGATTCTGAACTTGCAGCACAACGCATTTTTATAGGTCATACCCTGGAAACAATTTTTTTTTTCTGTCTTGAGTTGATCAGCAAATTTTTTCTTGCTGCTTTGGGCTGGCGACAATTGTTTTTCTTCCGAAAATCTCTAGCCCCCTCCCTCCGGAAATGAAATGGTGTAACCCTAAGCATTTGACATCTGCAAATAAACTTTTATACATTCGCTCTCTTTACAGTCTAGCCTCTGTGTAAACAAAATATAAATTGTCGTTGTACTGTGTGGTGTGGTGTGAGCATAATAAGAAAAATTGCACCTACATAACACAGTTTTCTGATATATTAATTTTACGTTTATAGTCTCAAGAAACTACACAAATATGTCGGTAAGTTAAGGGACGGTTTTAAGGTGTCATCAATAGATTTGTAATTTATTTATTTAAGTGTCTATATTTACCTAAAATATAAGGGAATACGAACGTCTTTCCCAGCTGCTGATAATGAAGCACGTGAGTCAGAACACGTAAACAAATGTCAAATTGAGTGTTTGCACGACAGGATATATCTAATGCAACACAAGGCAAGTTATACAGTCAATATAATACATGTAAGTGTTCAAAATCTGAAAGGATTAATTTTTTAAAAATTCAGATGTGTGTGTGTGGGGGGGGGGGCATAATTGAGGAATTAGGGAATTACATTTTACTTCGACTCATTCTATTATCTAACTTAAATCATCCCATCTGCCACCGCTGTTACATTCCAACCCTGCTACACCCAACCACAGCAACCAATGTAGCATAATCTTGGTAATGGTTGC
Source organism: Glandiceps talaboti (assembly GCF_964340395.1). Classification (NCBI taxonomy): domain Eukaryota; kingdom Metazoa; phylum Hemichordata; class Enteropneusta; family Spengelidae; genus Glandiceps; species Glandiceps talaboti. The sequence goes on from NC_135549.1 coordinate 28,186,377, forward strand.
CAAAGTATTTGACATCTGCAAAAAGTTGTTGTACTGTGTGGTGTGAGCATAATAGGAAATCTTGGCCCTTCATAATACCTAACCCAATTTCCCTTACCAGTTTCTTACGTCTATAGTCAGGAGTGACGTCTAACAAAAAATGTCGGTGTGTTAAGAGACGGCCTTGAGGCATCATTAATAGATTTGTTATTTATTAACAATTTTATTTATTTAAATTTACGTGCCTATTTTACGCAAGGTGTAAATACGAACGCCTTTCCACCAGCTGTCATAATGTTTCAAAACAAATAATGAAGCATGTGAGTATTTATTTATAAATCGACACCTGACAGGTACAAAGTGCCCACTCTAGTGAGCCAATAAAGAGAAGTACATGACAACACGATACTTAAGATAAGCACACATAATCACTACTAATTGCTATTCTGATGTCTCTTTTAAAAGAATTAATGTGTTGTTCTTAAAAATATCAAAATGATGATGTATCTTGCCAATATCGTTAAAATACTCTTGAATTGAATAAAAGGACTAAATTCCCTGACATTAGTTCTGGAATGAGGTGGCTTGAAAGTTGGCACTGACCTAAGCGTTCTACAAGGCAGAATGCTGGAGTATTTATACAATTATGCAAATTATGCACCGACTTGTACAGCAACATGACATCTAATATAAATATTTTCGTCTGGCCAAGACATTGTAAGAAGTTTTATATTGTCTTTTTAAGTTGATGGCAGTTTCCACATTTACTATTTCTTGCGAGACATCACAAGTTTCGCGATTTTATTTAGGGTGGGCGTGAACTTAGGTGGGTGGGGTAACCGGGACCAAACATTTTTTTTATGTGGCCTTATTTGAATTCACAGTGAGATAAAACATAACATTTTAAATGTACGTGCGTGCTCGCTATCAGTGCCTGTATTTTGTTTGTGTAATTCGTTTACAACAAAACTCATTGTGTGAGATGTAAAAGCATCTTGCCGCCTAATTGCAACTCTATAGTCTTTCTGGTTTGGCAGTATCAATCTGGTTCATGTTGTGTTATAGAAGGACACACGTGAAACGTTGATGGGAACTGGTTACCTGTGTTCAAAAGATAAGATAAGTCGGATGACGTGTGACGTACTCGTTAGCGATTTTCATCGAAACGACTACCCTAAAAAGGGGCAAGGTGACTCTAGCAATGTGTAACATTTCTTAGCATCTCAATTATTATGACCCCATTATTATGACAAGGTTTCAACCACTTATCGATATTATCTGACCTCAGGGACAGCTAGATTGTAGACATGCGTCGGATCGTGCTTCTCTGGTCCGTCTGTATCAATTCAAAGATGAGGGATTCGTGATGTGGGTTAGGGCGCCACACACGACACATATCTTAAAGACTAAACAACTGAGGATGGCATTGCAACACTGTGTCAACATTTTAACAACTAGAGAGATGAGAGAGTATAGTAATTTCGTAAACTATAGTCAAACAAACTCAAGATTATAGATTTTTTAAACAAAAGCAATAATTTACATCAAAGCAACAATGATCAGAGACATAAAGCCGCATATTGTCTTTTTTCTATTACAATTATGACTTTCGCAAGATTAACCAACTTATAATTACTTGACAGATACGTTTGACCCCACTAGTAACCGAGGACGTATCGCATAGACTATAATTAAGTATTACATTTATTTATCAAATACTAGCAATCGCAAAGTAAGATGTTCAGAAAGAACGAAAAAGCTGTCATACCAGTGAATAGTTTCATAGTTGACGTTGGTGGCGCTTTTCATTAGACCGTTTTTTCTTCTGTAAGGAAGAGATATATTTATGGGTGGAAGTCTGTGTGTCTGTGTGTGTGTCTGTCTGTCTGTGTCATCGTTTTCTCCATAACGGCTTGCTCAATTCAAACGAAATTTTGAAGACATATTCGTAGGGTAATGGCAAGACTTGATTAGGTTTTGGTAAAAATCCCGTGAATATTAATGAGCAATTTACGTAATTGATGATTTTCGGTAATTAGGCTATATCTCAAGAATGCACTCTTCAAATTCATCATAACTTGGTACACATATTTGCGATACCAAAGCGCACCTGTCCTGAAAATATTACTAATGTAGCTTTTAGTTTTAATAAGTTATTGGCATATTTTCGATTGGCCACAAAAAAGAAAAAAAATTCTCGTCAGGAAATGTCGTCTAAAGTGGTGCGACTTTATCACCATTTTCTAAAACACGACTGGCTCAATTCAAACGAAGTTTATTGCATGTGTTTTGTAGGGTAGTGACAAGAACTGATTAGGTTTTGGTAAACATCCCAAGAATATTAACGAGAAATTTACATAATTAATGTTTTTTGGTAATTAGGCTATATCTCAAGAATGCACACTTCAAATTCAATATAATTTGATACATGCATTTGCGATACCAAGCGCACTTGTCCTGAAAATATTATTGATGTAGCTTTTAGTTTCAATAAATTATTGGCATATTTTTGTAGGCCACTAAAAAGGAAAAAATAGTTTCTCGTCAGGAAATGTTGTCTAAAGTGGTACGACGATGCACTTTTTTTTCAGTACATGTTGTGGTTGGCCAGGAGATCACTAACAACAATGAGCAAATAGCAATCAATGAGAAAAAATAACTTATTACATATGGTCTGTTGTATTCGTCTGTAGGAACGACAATCTCAAAACTTTGCCCTTCCGGAAGACATTCAGTTTACATCTGGTATGTTTTTTCGATACTCCCGACACAATATCACTAGTGTTATGGTGTACCATTTACTGTTAAACAATTGGGTGCATTCACAAACAAACCCAGGGGGGGGGGGGTCGAGACCCTTTATGTTGTCGAATACCCTTCGTTGCATACTAAAAAGCTCTTCAATACCCCCTTTTGGACCGACTAAAAATGGATTATTCTATTTTTCTCCATCCTAAAATAACCGTTGACTCACTCTGGGCACAAACAAAGCAAAACTAGGCAAAAGTGTATATTCAAATAGTTAAGGAACTAAACCTACCATCGCAAAAACACTGGCATGTATTTGTACATCACAGTCACGGGAATACCACGGTGACAGTTTGTTGTATCATTTACTGTTAATATATATATTTTGTCGAAATATTTGGCGTACTAGTATTCACGCCATTAACATTACCAGATATTTCTTTGATTTGAATCTTGTCACGTTACTTTTTCATTTAATCCTTTATCAATACAATCAATGACCTCTGTCTGTCTGTCTGTCTGTCTGTCTGTCTGTCTGTCTGTCTGTGTCTGTCTGTCCGTCCGTCGTCATCTCTCTCCCCTCGTCTCTTTTTTACTCTTTCTCTCTCACTCTCATATATACAGCACACCCAGAGAGTAGGCCTCAGAGTGTCTGATGATCGCAATATGCGTGAAACTCCGAGTTACACCCAAGAAAGAGTTCCAGTACTACCAAAACTATTACGCTCTGCCATCTATAAGGGGCCAAATTAATTTTGGGGGGCAAGAGTTTTGAACTGGGGTGTTGATTAGCGAACTTTATTAAAATCACAAGCTACACTGAATTACAATTATAAAAAAACGAATTGTGAAGTGATGAGTTTGTAAATACATGATAATAAAGTTGTTTGATTGATATTTATTTTATGTGTGTGTCCTACAAATCATGCTCATTTCATGCACTGGGTATATCTTACAATACCCACTTCATAACCTGGGCAACACGATTGACTATTTCATGAACTGGACAAAGTTACCTACCCATTTCACTAAAGCGCCGCATTGAATTTGTACATTTTAAACGTTATCATTCACAAGTCATTTCCTGGTAATATGCAGCGAGATTTAAACCTGAACATTGTGTGACTTGATGTGTATTGTTCCTCCATGTTGTGTATTAAAAAAAATATGATCACTACTTAAATGTTTTTATTTCCATTATGAGTAAATAGAAATACATGTACACCACATTACAGACCAAGAAAGAAAAAAGAAAACAGGAGGAAATACCGAAAAGACAAAAAGATGACTTGCATCCAAAGATGGTAACCTTGCAAAATGAAAATTTTCACTAATTTTCTGTTCATTTTTGCATGAAATTCAACCTCATCATTTGCCCTAGCATTGTCAATTGAATAATTCAATATTTTAAAATTTAGAAAGATCACTGTCATCGCCGAAATTCGAAACTAACAGGGGTAACGCGGATTCGACTTCAAGTTGAAAATAAATTACTTGCTACAGATCTAAACCTGTCATTAAACTCCCGCGGATAAAATCGATAAAGCTAATAATCATAACAGATATATAATTATTTTATAAGTAACTGAACAAACAGTTAGTGACTATACTTTGGTAACTTGATGAAAAAGTGTCTTAGATTGCAGCCAGTGCAGGTTTGAAATAATGTTATATAGATTTACATTACTGCTTGAGCCTTCCAACATTACCACTATTAATAACCCTAGGGATATAAACAAGTGACGATATTTTGTCTTTTAAAAGCACGACGATACGATGCTAGTTCACGATGTAGCACTTGGCAAATTGGTATTGTACGCCAGGAACATTGTTGAAATTCTGTCCGTTTTTCTCGAAAAATTCGCGGGAAATTAAGCTTTGCTGCACAAGCGAAGTAGCACTTTCTTTGAAAATCGGTATTCTATGCCTATATTGTGTTGAAATTCTCTGCGTTCTTTGCAAAATTTCCTAGGGAAATTTGTTCCAAGATCGATAAGCAATTTTGCTCATCAGGCAAGCAATCATTATCCCCTTTGTCACGTTCCGATGCAATTTTCAGCAGTAGGCTTTTGCTGTTTTCCGCAGATTGCCGACATAATCTTTGCTATCGATATTAGAAATTTTCATAAAAAAGTACGCCGCTCTCATTTAAGGCTGTTTTCACACCTGGGTTTATGAGAATTACACAAATGATCTCTCTTTAATTTAAGACTGAAAGCCAGATAAAAAAGGCATATTATTCAAACAACACAACATACATGGAGATCTAGAAATGATGTATTCAAGACCCAAAGTGGAAAGTGAACGTTCCTGTTGCTGTCTTGAATTTGCAATTGGTAGTTTATGATTGAAAGAAAACATGTAAACTGGGCGATTAAAGGAAAAGTCCAATCAGACTTACGTGTAAAGCTTATTTCTGCCTTTAGTACGTACACTGGTAGTGATTACTGATATCAACTTATTTCTACCTTTAGTACACTGGTAGTGATTACTGATATCAACTTATTTCTACCTTTAGTACACTGGTAGTGATTACTGATATCAACTTATTTATACCTTTAGTACACTGGTAGTGATTACTGATATCAACTTATAATTACATATCATCTTGGGGGATGAAATCGGTAAATAACTTAATTACACACACAACTTTATTTTAATAGAAATCTTGTAAAGCAGTCCTCTGCCTTCAACATGTGCTCAGCCATTTTGTGCATTTCACGCTAAGGCCTAAAAAATATTGTGTGGTTCCGATTACGCTCAATTTTAGGTGGGGGTGGGTAGATTTTTTTTTTAATTTTTCATGTCTGAGTGTCTAATTCAGGTAGCTGTGTTTTCCGTTGTTTTCCGTAAGCTTATATTGTCTCTGTGTTATTGGTTTTCCCCATCAGATGTAAAGCCATTTACAGATTGGAAGAACAGTTTTATATTGTCTTTTTTAAGTTGATGTCATCAGTTTCCATATACATGTACAACATTTCTCGCGTGGTTTCACGATTTTCGCGATTTTATTATTTTTATCTCGAATACGTAAACAAAATGTTGAGGGTCGGCAGTGAAAAACTAGGCGGGGTCGGGTAACGGGAACCAAACACGTTTTTTAAAGGTCAAATGCATGGTTTATAAATGACTCCACTGTCATGTGGCGTTACAAATGCACATCGCTCTGTTTAGAGACACTTTTTCGATTTCTTGCCAGTAAAATATTATAGATGAAAACATATATACATATCAATCTGCTAAGACAGTGCTCTATACCGCAGTGGCAGAGCGCAATAGTTTTGTATATATATATATATATATATATATATATATATATATATATATATATATATATATATATATATATATATATATATATGTATACATATATATATATATATATATACATATATATATATACATATATATATATATATATATATATATATATATATATATATATATATATATATATATATATATATATATATATATATATATATATATACACAATAACTTAACATGTCATCCAAATGATGGAGAGTGTAATATAGATTCTTTCATATTGATTTAGTGGACATTCATGAAATAAGAGGAAACGATTTGTTTAGAATCAAGTACTGGAAACCGACGATTTTGACTTGTTTAGATTTTAGCCTACTTTAACTTGAAACATTGCACACCTTCTCACACTTGATGCATGGCCGTTGATGGCGTTCTATGATCCTACCTAGTCTGTCACTGTCATTGTCATTGTGTTTCTCTGTCTTTTGCTGTTGGTGTCTATATTTTTCTTAGGACCCTGTGGTCGGTCGTTCTCTCCACTTATGTATCAGTCTATCAGTCAGTCAGTAGGTGTGCCTGGGTATGTATGTATGTCTGTCTATCTGTCTGTCTGTCTGTCTGTATGTCTGTATGTATGTATGTATGTATGTATGTATGTATGTATGTATGTATGTATGTATGTATGTATGTGTGTGTGTGTGCGTGCGTGTATGTATGTATGTATGTATGTATGTATGTATGTATGTATGTATGTACATGTATGTATGTATGTATGTATGTATGTATGTATGTATGTATGTATGTGTGTGTGCGTGTATGTATGTATGTATGTATGTATGTATGTATGTATGTATGTATGTATGTATGTATGTACATGTATGTATGTATGTATGTATGTATGTATGTATGTATGTATGTATGTATGTATGTATGTACGTACGCATGTCTGCTGGGAAAATTTGAAAATATTATGATATTGAATTCTCACTTTATTCATAATAGGTTATCTGGAATTAACATACTTTGAACTAGTTATATACATAGTTTTATGTATGATGTACACAACACAATGAACAAAGGGAGGCTTTAAAAAGTTGAGTTTAAGCATTTTCGGGAGTGATTTTTTGCGGCATATTTAAAAGCTCCTTGTTGTATTCTGTTTACTGAATCATACTGAACTGGCAGTGGCAATTGACTCAACTCAAATGTGGTCAAAAAAATATAACTTATAAAATGATCCCATGACGTAATTTGTTATACGTATAAAGAAGTGTCGAGGAAATCCCCTACTATGCAATCAACTATTCTAACATTGCCAAAAGACAAGTGTTCTGTCTGTCATAGAGGGCATACATTGACATTATACTCTAGTAGACTATTTAATCGAGTATTCTGTAAATAATTTCAATCGAATTTCTTTTTTAAAAAAAGCTTAGAAACACTGCTAAGACCACCTTAACAATTGAATATAAGTTTCGACAGCATTAGCAACAGAACAATTTTATTGTGTTGTATTCGGAAAACTAATACTATTCATAATCCGTCTAGAGGCTATCCGTGGTGTTGAATACTAAGATCTCCTTCACCGCACGCAGCTAGATGAATGAGAAGTTATGGACCAAAAGTTGTTCATGCAAATGAACCCCCAACTCTACTTAGAGTAACGTAAACATTGTGTTAAAGTGGCCATATGGATGAGTATTTGGTATTTATTTTGGATTTTTAATTTATAAAACAATTTTATCATGGCTTCCTACTTAAAACATCAACGTGAAACAACATATGCCAAATCCTTGTTTGTAACTCAGTAACATGCAGAAGATTACAAAATGTGTAAAATCGTTATTATTGTACGCACAATAACAACCCTTTTACACATTTTGTAGGTTTTTGCAATGTATTGAGTTTCAAACACAGACTTTGTCGTTGTTGTTTCACGTTGATGTTTCAAGTAGGAAGCCATGATTAAATTGTTTTATGAATTAAAAATCAGAAATAAATACCCAATTCCTATCCATATGACAATTTGCAGTAATGTCTTATTATGGAAAATGTGGATATTATGTAACTGCCCACAATAAACTCTAACTTATTATCGGTCAGAATTTTGTGATTGATTATTAACACAAGCATTGCTGTGTGCGTCACGATGGCTTTGTATAGATTTAAACATTTCATCTCAGCTCCTCGTTCCTCTAGACGTGGTGACAGATATCTTCAGATTCAAAGCCACGGCTAGCCTCTAAAGTAATTCACGCTATACAAAATGATTGTATTGTTGACTTAGTGAAAAGAATCAATGCTTTTGAGAAGATACAGAAAAGAAATACGTGGAACAAAAAGATTGTCGGTATAAAAGGTTCATGTTCTTGCGTAGACTCTGGGCAGATTATGTAGTATATGAACGTGTGGAAGGAAGATCTCAAACTCTATTATGTAAATTGAAAGTTACGAAATGATTAACATTCCGTCTTTTTTCTTCTTCAAAGAGATCTATAGTTAAATTCATTCTATGTATGTTGCTACAACAATCATGCGAACGAAATCATTAAAAGGACGTGAACTCCAAGGAAATCGATAAACTGAGTGTATATCGTCTCTTACATTTGTACTTTCTTACACATTTATAGGCTAACAAAAGTCTATGTCTGCAAGTACATTTAATTGATTCCACAGAAGACTGTTTCCATTATGAGACCAATGCGGTGATTGGCAGGTATTGCCAAACCCTGGACAAGCAAGCATCGCATAATATGAATGATACTGACCCTCGCGCTGTTCTCTGTAGATGATGCGCACGCAGTCCTCATCAACACGAAATACCCCACTCCTTCATGTTCGGCATACTTGGTGTATATATACTTTTACGTACACGTTTATTGACAACGCTGCTGTGACAAAATATGCGAGTAAAAGTTATTTCGGGGTTATAGTTGTTTGCTAGTGTGCTTAGGAACACAGGGGAGGAATCGTGTCGGTGTACTTGGTTAATAGTGGTATTGTCTTCAGCAGAAAGGGGAAAACATCACCGTGACGTTGACGCTGCTTCACTGTACGTCTTAGATTCTTGGTCAACAACTTGATAACTTTTACGATCGTCGACTTATCGTCAGAGCCCAAAATATGCACTCACCAGAAATGAATAAAAGCGACGCAGATGAAGGTCAAAATTTTCAGACGAATTGTACGAACAGTGAACTGGGTAAAGAGGTGCAAAGCCAAAACGACATCGCGGCGGACAACTCTCCTGCCCCTGCTGAAGAAAACAATGGGAACGCCGATGAAGTGGAAGAACGAGATAGTTGGACAGGCAAAATGGACTTCGTTCTCTCTTGCATTGGTTTTGCTGTCGGTCTTGGTAACGTCTGGCGTTTTCCATATTTATGCTACAAAAATGGCGGGGGTAAGTTGGCCAATTCGATTCATCTGATGGAGAATTCATTTTATTTATTTATTTATTTATTTATTTATTTATTTATCTATTTATTTATTTATTTATTTATTTGTAGGTTTGTTTGTGTATCAAATCTAAATAAGACATTTTTATTAGTATCTCCACTCGATATCCGTCACTAAGACCATATTACAATTTTCGATGCACGATCAGCCTCGATAAGATGTTTGAATGCAGCTAAGTACTTGCATTGTGTTTGTGTCTACTCTAGACAATACCTCCTCTTATCGCACAAGTGACATTAACAACTAAACCAAGTCTAGAAAGGGGTGAGAACATGGATTAAAAATGCTTTGTAACTGACATACTATTTTTTTCAGATCATCATTCGGCACATGATATATTTTTTTTTCCAGTCACACTTATAATGTCGTCACGGTCGCCAAGCGATCGAATTCTGTTTACCTCGCACAAGCTCATCACTTTCTATTCATGTATATATTAAGGTTTGATGGTTTCGTTTCATTTACGTCTACTTTATTTCACGTCCGTTGTATTTGACAATCTCGTCCCATCTCGCGAGAGATATGATTGAAGAAAGTTTATATTTGACATACAAACGAGAACAAAGAGAGATGTTGAATACGGCAAATAATTAGAGCCAAAACATTCTCCTTGATCAGATAAGGTACGTCTAATATACTCAGTTCCCGCAAGACATGTTGTAAGAAGATAAATGCTGGAAAAAATGCTGGTTGGTTATTTTTTAAACTATATTTATAGAATGATATTGCAATATTGCTGTAACAAGAACTCCATGTTTTAAAATAACTATCTTTGCAGAAATTCATAACATCTGCATATGATGTAGGCAACATCTTGTGATTATTTACTTTTTATTTCTGATCCAACATCCTTAAAATTATAATTACCGAAACACCAGCGTCTGTGATGAAATTCACATTTGTTGACATCTCTGAACAAAAATATTTGAAATATAAACACCAGTTTCACCTTAACAGCAAATACGTAACTTTAACAGAACACATGTGGATTGTTAAATAAGAGGGTATAATTATATTATTCCCGAATATTTTCCTTCATTCAGCCGGTAAATACTCGTGACCTAATGGGTTGTCACTATTCGTGAGTGACTCGTCGTGACAGGGCCCCTTAGGTCACTCGTATTTTCCTCGATCGGCTGAAGGACTCGGAAATAAATAAAAAATATTGGGTAATAGTATATAATTATACCATGCATAAGCCAAGTTATTGTCGTAGAATAGGAAATACAGGTTACATACCCTGATCATTCTACGTATTGTTAAGATATTCCCAGTTTACGTCACTGGTCTGACTACTCGTCTAGCGACTTGAAGTGACAAGGCCCCTTAGGTCATTTGTATTTACCTGGTTAATGAACGAATACAAATATTGGGGATATTTATTTAATTGTTTCATCGACGGTGGGGTTATTGCTGTTTACAGTAGGATGATTTGTATAGACATAAGATCAAAGAAAAATATTCTTATGGCCCCTATGATGTAACTGTTGGAATTGTCATTTTTGTTGCTTAAATATGGTAGATAAGTCGATGAAAACTGGGTATCGATCGAAGCTTCTGCCAAAACGTACTTGTAAGATATTGAGGATGTTTGTTTGTTTGTTCTTTAATAAACTAGCTGTCATTAATGAATTCGAAAGGGTCACGCCCTCTAGCGATATATGGCGAAATGTTTGACGCTTCTGAAATGTCAACCTCAAATTTATAAGTTCCTGAGAGGTATTTCCAAAACTTTAAAGTTCGCGTACTTCTAGACAATATTCTTTCATACCAAATGTAACATATCTTTGATAGATGGGCATCTCAGAGTTTTACTTGTCCTGTACAAAAAGTACTTTGTTCAGTCACGTACAAGCCTCGACGTTTATTCGGCTATAAAGTTCAAGGTATAGTAACCTATACATCTTAGAAATATACCCCTAAGTATCTTTTTCTTGAAAACAGTAGTAGGAGTGAACATTATGAAGATAAATGATGTGTCGCGGGGTCGGGATAGGGAGGGGGTCAATGCCAGTCGCATAGTGTGAACGTTTTGCTGAATGCCAGTTAACCCAACACTTTATACACGCCATGACGTTTGTGATAATTGTGTTCCCATGATGCACTGTAAACCCAACGGAGATGCAATAAGTAGTTCTGAGTTGTTCGATGTCATATCCTTGTAGACCCCAGATCGTGATGTGGTGGAACTCTGACATATAAAAACACAATAACCGAAGCATGGCGACAGTTTCTACAGTGTAAACGATTACGATCGTCATATTTCCGTATGCTAATATGTATGTATGAATGTATGTATGTATGTATGTATGTATGTATGTATGTATGTATGTATGTATGTATGTATGTATGCATGCATGCATGCATGCATGCATGCATGCATGTATGTATGTATGTATGTATGAATGTATGTATGTGTGTGTGCATGTATGTATGTATGTATGTATGTATGTATGTATGTATGTATGTATGTATGTACGTATGTATGTATGTACGTACGTACGTATGTATGTATGTATGTATGTATGTATGTATGTATGTATGTATGTATGTATGTATGTATGTATGTATGTGTGTGTGGCGGTGTGTGTGCGTGCGTGTTCGTGTGCCGGCGCGTGCGTGCGTATGTGAGTTTGCGCACTAGAAGGTTTCACATAACGTTATAAATGTAGTACACAGATCGATAGATTTAATGACGTCCAGTGCATTCATTATCAGGACAAAATTCTAGCCACAATCAGTATCCGAATTGCAAGAATTGCAATTCAAATAACATGAGAATGTTGCCATACCTTTAGTAGCATTAGAAATGGTTTGTGTCTTGTTAACAACTTACATTCGAATCAAAAATTCTATTTCGCCTATAGTTGATGACTAAGTTGTTTCACCGTGAAAATGGTATTTTGAGTAGTATAACCAATGGGCAATTATAATTCCCAAATACATTTTCTACTTCAGCTACTACATGGATATACATGCAATCCGTTGCAGCCTTTATAAGCGCATAGGATTAACATTGCAACTCACAAGACACACGCAATTTCTAATGCTACTAAGGAGTTGGGGAAGTATAAAGGGTCGTTGTGCCGATATGATCCGAGCCAGGGGTAATAATTGTAAAGCGCTTTTTGCACAGAGTGTAAAAAAAAACATTATTATTATTATTATTATTATTATTATTATTATTATCGTACGCGCGCGCGGGCGTGACTTGGATCCCAGATCTGGGGACTACAAGGATATGACATCGAACAACTCAAAGCTACTTATTGCATCTCCGTTGGGTTTACATCCCAGAGGACTGGAATCAAAGTTGGAAATGACAAAAAAACGTGATGTAAATAAAATTAGAATGGTCAGATCGGTAATTTGTTATCATATAAATCATTTTTAAGATGGAAAATGGTTTATTTTTAGGATATGTGAAATTTTGTTAATTTTTTACATGATCGTATTTTTTTTGAGTGTATGACCTCGTTTCCAGAAATGACGCCAGCTTTAAGAACAGTTGACGACTGTACAGAAGAATGTTATACTGTATGCCGGTAGTTTACTTTTTTACTTCTGCTTCTAAGAGAACTGCACTAATTACTTCTGCTTCTGAGAGAACTGCACTAATGCATGTGATGTTGGTCTACCTGTACATTTGCATAATGGATATGCTTCTGGCGATGCCAGGCAACATTATAACACAAACTTCCTTTTTTTCAAACTCTTCTTTTTTGTAAATTGTTATACTATACTACTACTACTACTACTACTACTACTACTACTACTACTACTACTACTACTACTGCTAGGTAGACGTGGTGTAGCGGCGCTCCCTTGAATCGTGCATTATCCGAGCTTCAAAAGGCCATCCATCGTTCTTTCCACCTCAGTTAACTTCCTGAGTACACTGTGGTGATTTTCGTAAGTTGATTTTTCGTTGCTTGTCTTTTTTCCCGTCTTTTCGTAGGGTTTTTGTGTGTCCGTTGGTCTCTTGTTGACGTGGCCAAGATGGCCGCGCTTGACACAGGCCAGGGTCGGAACCCCTTTCAAGGTTTGACCAGAAAACATGGTATACGATGTCAGTCAGTTGAAGGCATAAAAATACAAGAATATGTCAAACTAATAGCAGACATTACAGGGCCCGAAAATGTTCTCGCTGCTTCGAGAGCAAACGGCGCGGTGATGGTATTTGTGAATTCAGTGACATGGGTTGAACATGTTTGTACTAAGGGTCTAGCTATAGACGGAGTTTGGGTTCAGGCTGAACCACTTGTCAAACCCTCTACAAAGGTAATTTTATCAGGTGTCCCCCCTTTCATACCAAACGAAGTGCTTGAAGGGGAAATGACTAGATATGGTACGAAAGTTAGTGCTCTGAAACCAATACCCCTTGGGTGTAAAGTAGAAAATCTGAGACACGTGAAATCTTTTCGCCGTCAAATATACATTATACCCCACTCTGATATCGACAAAAATGACCTCCAAGGTATGTTTCACGTTAATTTTGAAGGCAGACAATACCGCATCTTTATTTCAACCGATGAGCCCAAGTGTTTCAAATGTAATATGATTGGGCATTTCCAGCGACAATGTCCAAATAACACACCTGAGAATGATACCCGACGTAACAACCCAGTAAACAATGACAAACACCCCGACAATGACAATGAAACGAATTCCAACGACAACTGTATGACATCGACAGCTGAAAACGTAAACCAAACGACTGACCCCCAAAGAGAAGAAAATGACGAAAAAATAACCGACAATCCCGACGAAAATACTGATAATGCTACAACCGACATTCAAACTAACACGAGTAAGGAAACTAATTACGCTACACAAATGGAAATAGCAGATGGTCAAGAAGTTATAAGAGAACAAAACAGTGTTGAAACAACCCAAAGTCCAAACATTGACAATGACGAAAATAAACATATTCAACATGAAAACACAGACGAAGAGAGGGTACGAACCCCTCCTTCACCCTCTCTCTCATCCTCTCCCCCCTCCATCCCTTCTGATCTTAGTTCTCCAGTTTCTAGCGCCACCCCACCAATTTCCTTCGAATTGTCAGGGAGTGTGTTACTAAAAGACGTATCACAAAGCGAACAGGAACATGACCAACAATCACAAGACCTATTTGTGATACCAGAAACACAAATGACAACAAATAATGACGAACACCGCGACGAAAATACCAACGAAGACGACACGGAATCGCTTACTTCAGAAATGTCAGATATTTCTCAAATGAGCGAAAATGACTCCACAGGGCCAACTGCAGAACAAATACACGAATTCTTACTTGACACTATGCACTCAAAGAAAATAATAGACAGATGCAGAGAATTCGGGCCAAATCTTAGAGTCTTGGCGAACAGGTTGAAACATTTCCGAACAACGCAAACACTTACTTCGGCACAGAAAGCGCGAGTATACAAAATCAGATCAAAGATCTTAGCACACATTAAAACGACAAGTTACCGTGACGCACTTGACCACTTCTAAACGAGAATTAACATTATCCCTTACTCCATTCATGGTACTTACTAAACTTTATTTTTTACTCATAGCCATGGCAACAGGCTTACAGTGTGATACATTAAATGTTAGAGGGTGTCGAGACTCCCTAAAGCGTTACCAAGTCTTTGAATACCTAAAAAATAACACTCGTGCGGACTTTCACTTAATCCAAGAAACACACACAACTCCACAGGACGAAAATACCTGGCAAGTCATTTGGAGAGGGAGAGGAATATTTTCTCACTGTGAAGGTACTGTTAATCGAGGAGGTGTAGCCATTCTATTTTCGCCAAATTCAAAAATTGATGTGTTAAGTAAGAGTGCACTGATACCAGGACACCTCCTCTATGCCCACGTGATTGTTAATGATCTCAAGATTCACATAATTAACATATACGCCCCTACGAATGGCAAGGAACGTTTAGATTGCTTCACAACTCTTAAACGTCACCTTAACTCTCTCAACGACAACGATCCAATATACATGGGAGGCGATTTCAACTGTACCACTGACCCATCACGTGACCGTAATGGAGGTACAGAACCCGACCACAGAACTTCAAACCTTTTATCCAACATTCTTCGTCGTTTTAAACTCATTGACGCCTGGAGAAATCAAAACCCAAATATATCAAACTATACCTGGCATCGCCAAAATACCCATGCACGTTTAGATAAAATATACATTAGCAATCACTCTTCAAACCACATAAAAAATTGCTCAATTCTCAACTCTTCTTTAGCTTTCTCCGATCACTCTCTGGTAACTCTAACAGTATCTCAAAAAAGTGTTAACAACCGTAATCCAGTCTGGTGTCTTAACACCAACATTCTCGACGAGGAGGATTACCAAAATATTGTTACACAATTTTGGAACAAATGGGTCAAACAAAAACCTAATTACCCCAGAATTCAAATATGGTGGGACATCGGCAAACAAAAGATAAAACAGCTTACACAACAGTATTGTTACCATAGACATAACCGTAATAAAATGGAGAAAAAGAATCTTGAAACAGAAGTGGCCCACCTTGAAAGTCAACTCGCCGACAACCCAACACTGGAAAACTCGTATAACGAAAAAAAGAACTTACTCTCTCAAATCACTGACCAAGAAAACAAAGGTGCGGCAATCCGTAGCAGACACTCTTTTCTCAATAATTCAACGGCTCCCGGTGACTTTCTTTTCAACCTTGAAAAACAAAAAGGGCGACGAAAATCCATAATCCATCTCCAAAACGAAAACAACTGTCTGACAGATAACCCTAAAGAAATTCGCACTCTTATCAATTCCTTCTACAAAGATCTCTACAGCCCTGAACCAATCGATCTCCAGGCCACCAACATTCTACATGAAAACTTACCTAAACTCGAGCAATCTGATTGCGAATTTCTTGAGACCGACATAACGTTTGACGAATTTACCAACGCTTTGAATGCTCTCAATTCAGGTCGTTCCCCAGGGATTGATGGTCTTCCAATCGAATTTTACAAAACGTTCTGGTCTATTCTAGGCAAAGACTTCCACGAAGTCATGCTAAACTCAATCAACGAAGGTATTTTACCAGTTTCATGTCGTCGTGCCGTTACAACTTTAATTCCCAAATCCGGGAACCCTAACTTACTGAAAAACTGGCGTCCTATTAGCTTGCTATGTAGTGACTACAAAATTTTAACCAAGACACTCTCTCTTCGTCTAAAAACCGTTCTGAGCTCCATTATACACTGCGATCAAACGTGTGGTGTTCCAGGGCGTCAGATTCATGATAACATATCACTATTACGTGACAGCATCAATTTCGCAAATGATAATAACATCCCACTAGGCATAGTCGCTCTCGACCAAGAGAAAGCGTTCGATAGGGTCCACCACGATTATATGTACAGCACTTTAAAGTCGTTTGGTTTTGGTGACAAGTTTGTTGACTATATTCGTTTAATCTACAATGAAGCCCAGTGTTTAATCCGAGTCAATGATACCCTCACTTCACCCATAACTTTCGCAAGAGGCATTCGTCAGGGCTGCTCTCTGTCCGGTCAATTGTACATTCTGGTCATTGAACCTTTACTTAACCATATCAGAACTAGAACTAATATCACTGGTTTAGAAATTCCACATGCTGACAACGGCCCCGGAAAATGTAAGCTGTCGGCATATGCAGATGATGTAGAAGTGTTAATCACTAAAGAAGAAGACTTCCATAAACTACAGAATAGTCTTTTTATCTATGAACGCGCTTCTAATGCCAAAATCAATTTTTACAAATCAAAAGGCTTGTGGGTCGGAAGCTGGTGTAGACGTCGTGACAACCCCCTAAATATCGAATGGACCAATACAGGGCTTAAGCTTCTCGGTATCTACCTTGGAAATTCTAATTCCTACTTGGACAGAAATTGGAAAGAGCTCAGCCAGAAAATTGAACACAAACTTGAACGTTGGTCATACTTCGCGCCTAAGTTGTCCTATAGAGGGCGTGCCTTGATAATCAACCAGCTGGTCTCGTCTAAGGTTTTACACGCATTAGCGACCCTTTGTCCACCAGAATATTTCATTTCCCATCTCCAGCGTTTATTTCTAAATTTTTTCTGGGGTGGAAAACACTGGACAACCTCAGAGACAATTTACTTACCAAGAGATAAAGGTGGTCAGAATCTGATTCACCTTCCAACTCGTGTCGCGGCCTTCCGTATTCAACTACTTCAACGTTACCTGTATACTAATAATGAACATCCTCGTTTTCAAATGATGGATTACTACTTTGGCAAAGTTGCAAATTTGAATTATACAAAAGAGCTCCTCGTAACTGACCTAAATATGAATTTAAACCACTTACCTGCTTTCTACCGTGAAACTCTCAATGTCTGGAAAACAGCGCAAAAGATCCGTAAAATTGATCCAAGCAGTGTCTCGGAACTTTTAAATGAACCGTTATTTTACAATAGCCAAGTTCAACATTACCTCCGTAACGAACCCTTTGTCCTCAAACACTTTGTTTCCTCAGGAATCACACAAGTCAAACATCTAATTAATGATAATCACACCTCTCTTCTCTCAGCCCCCGATATTTTACACAGAGTTCCCATACACTCAGAGAGAATCCTAAGCCTTACCCTTGACACTGTTCACAAATCTCTACCACCTCAATGGATGAATACATTAGATGCCTATCTGACTAACCATGACAACAGTATAGTGAAAGTAACACATATCAGCGTCGAACTTCACACATCAGATGATCTGAACTTCCCTTTATACAAATTTGAAAAAGGTTCCGTGTATAAATATTTAATTCAGGCACATCACAAAAATCGTTTACCGGAAGCTATTGATACTGTTTGGCGGGATATTTTAAGTATTCCTGACCACATAAAACCCAACTTTAAAGACTGTTATCCACCACTTTTATCTTTATACGAAGGTGACTTACAATGGCGTATACTGCATGGCACTTACCTGACAGGAAATCTTTTAGTTCATCTAGGCATTTGTAATACTGCGACCTGCCCGTTTTGCGGTGACAAAGACTCGCTGCAACATATATTTTTCGATTGTAAACACAACGAGCCTTTATTTCATTATCTAAACAGACTTATTAGTAAACTCCTACCGAATTCCAACATCCCTCCATGGTGGTTCATACTTAACCCACATAAACGTTCTCGTATTTTCAGCTCCATCCATGAACGTCACATGTTTGTTTACTTAATTTCAGTTGCAAAAATCTCGATCCATATCAGCCGTCGCAAC